>NC_038250.2:13928822-14007245 GCF_000004515.6 Glycine max
TATTACTTTTGTTCGTTGAGAAAATCTGTATATTTTTTTTATTCATGAGAAAATCTCTATATTGTGCATGTATCTGGGACGATCTTAATGCTTGATTTTCTTTTCCTTTTTGCTGTTTTGAAGTTACATTGAATGTTTCATAGACTTGGTGTCATGGTTCCATTATACTTGTGGATGAGCTCAATGCTTCTTGATGTTGGTTTACGTTATGCTGTTTTGGATTTACATTAGATGTTTCATTAAGTCTCTGTCATTTTCTATTGTTGGCAGCACTGACAAAATTGAAGGAGAAAATTCTGGAGGCCCGGAGGAAACCAAGGATAAGTCTTGTCAATCGATCAGAGTGAGAATAAATATTCACGAGAATAGTTTTGCCTATGAACGGATATACAAGAGATTCTTTCACTGTATATTTTATGATTTAATTAGAATGATAATATTATGTTTTTTTGGGTTACATATTATTTATTATCACCACTATTTTTTGTTTAAAATAAAAAGAAATTAATATTATGCTACTCGTCTATTTGTTTACTTTCCAAAGGAGGATGTCTTCATTTTATTGTTTATGATGCATTGTTTATTTGGATGATTTATGTGATTGATTTAAGTATCCACACATTTAGCCAGTTAAGCAATTTTCACCAGTCCCGTCATCTTCAATGACTGAGTCACTAAGTTGACAATTTCATCAATATATAGGGTAATGTGGGCCTTGTCATTTCACTGAGACTAACTGAAAAAAAAAAGTACATGGACTAAACATAAAAAAATAACAGAATAATTTAGAGGGACTTAAAGTGAATAAAAAGGGTTTATTGGGACGAAAAAGAAAAAAAAAAAATTCTTATCAAAAGAAAAAAGGGACAAATTTGCAGGCATGGAAAATAAAAAGCCATAAAAAAATATTGTATAATAAAAAAAATTGTTAATAATGATGCATTTTTTCAATCTTTACTTCTTTTTTTTCTTGTTGCTCATGACTAAGATCACTCACTTTATTCCTTCCCTCTTGAAGACACAAAAAAAAAATACACTTTGTGCATAGATTGTATATTATTTATTTTTAAAAAGCCTAAATTGGTGCCTAGAGTGTATTATTTTGTTGCAATGAGTGTGTTAGGGATAAAGAGTAATAGATTGTGAGTGAGTGTTTAAAGTGTTTATGTAATTTGTAAGTGGTAGAGGGTCGGACAAGGAAAAATAAAGAAGGATGAGAAAATGTATCATTCCTAACAAATACAATTTTTTTTGCTATTTAAGAATTTTATTTTATATTAATTTTTGATTAAAAATTATATATTTAAGAGTTAATTTTTTTACCTTCAAATTTGTCACTTTTCTTTTACTTTATAATTTTTTTTTCATTTTTTTATTCCTGTAAATTATTTTTAGTCACTATAAACTTTTTCTTCTCTCTTTTATTTTGTCTATGTAATTTTTTATTTATTTTTATTCCCTCTACTATAATAATAACATGACATTATAGTGACATTATTACTCATGTGATTTTGATGACCTAACGTGTTGAACTTACCAAAGATTTAATGAATTTTATTCATAAAGACTAAAAAGGAAATGCTTGTAACTAATAAGAACTTTTTTGAGAAAAAAATATAAAGAAAAAAAATGTTAAATTCCATGATTCAAAATCTCATTTAAACTTATAAATCAGATATGCATATAATATTAAATAGATGAGACGACTAACATTTTTCAACCACAAGTATCAATAATCTAGGAATTAGTTTATAAATTCAATTTATCGCGACATTGTTCGGTATCATTATTTCAATCCATCATTAATCGAAAAAAGATAAATGCTCTAGTAAAAAAAAATAGGATTAACTAATTAAAATTTTAAAATTTTGAATTTTAGTTTCAAAATAAATTTTTTATTGGTTAAGGTTCATTAACATTTTTTTATTCAGGTTTTAGTTTGACTGTTTATCTGTGCCATCATACAATGATGCGACATTAATTTTATTTGTATTTAGTTTCTACGGATGAAAGCTACCAAAAGTTAATTCTATAGTATTCATATTTTGACGCTCAACACAAAAATCAGCATAACACAAATTCATGTCACGCTCAAATCAGAAAAACCAATAGCAAATAGAATATAATCTTCAAAAACTACTGATTGATCTTCAAGAACTAAATCATGGCATAGTCAAATTGCGAAAACACCATTTTAATTATTTGAACTTTCACGCTCAAATCAGAAAAACAAATAACGAATAAAATCAACACAAGACAAATTAATGCCACGCTCAACTCAAATCCTAGTGATTGATCTTCAAGAACTAAATCTTTGAATCTCAAATCTCAAATCTTAGGACTACCGTATTCCAATCCCTGAATCCCAGATCTCAAATCCCAACTCTCACAGTGTCTTCGCTGTCACAACCTCATGTGTCTTTGCTGTGGAGTCTGATTCCACAAGCTCTAGATTCAAATCTATTGTCGAGGATCCCATGAAATTAGTGAAGAGGACCAAAGTGTGAGGTGTGTTGGCCTGGGAGGGAGGTTCAATAATGTAGTGTGGGTCAGTAAAGGCTAGCTTCGTGGTAGTGGTACTACATGGTGGAAGGGTTTCTCAGATTTAGTTCTATGGATATGGATTTGGAGTGAAAGACAATAAAGAGAGAGATAAAGAAGTGTGACAGAATTATATTTTATTATTATCCAAATTATTTTAAAATATTTTCTGACAGTTTTTAGTCAATAACAAAGAGTCAGAAAATTTAATAAATTAATAATTAAACTAATAACACATCATCATTTAATGATGTAAATATACAGTAGAGACTAAAACCCTAATAAATTTTTTTTTTAAGAACCTTGAGTAGTCAAAGTTTTGTTTAAGGACGAAAATCTAATATTTAAAACAGTTCAAGGATTAAAAATTTAGTTAACCCAAAAGGATAATGTTACTCCAAATTGAAATAAAAACTTAAACAGGTACTCAACGAAAGAACGAACACTAGAGCCTTTGCATTTATCTCGGCTCATTGAATAAGTAGGTATATGATAGTTTTTGCTTTCATCTGAATATTGCTAATGTTGTACTGTACTACAAACTGAATGCAAATGGTATTTACCAGTTCCTAAAAAATGAATACATCTCACTACCATTTTGGTACCCATGACAAAGATATAAGTTCTTAAATATGAAGTAGACATCTAAAAACGAAGGTCCACTAAGAATGGAGCTGCTGAAGATCTGATTTCATAACGTATAGAATTTGCATAAACAAAGTTTTCCATGGGAGTAGTAATTGCTTTCTATGAATATTAGTCGACACCCCTCATTATCAATCTCTGTTGAAAGTTCTGCGGGGAAATAAAATGATTGCACAAACAATTACCACCAACAGAATTTCAAGATCAAACTTTTCCTTTAAATTCGGTAAGTTTGCGATCACCCACAAGAGTTAACAGGATATTTCTGCAAGGTCCTTAAACTCCTTTCGTAAAATCTATAGAGTCAAGATTACTTACCCCCAAATACAGTATGAAGATATTGAATATCATCACGTGAGCAAGCATCTATTGAAGCATCGACACCCAGTCTTAGAGATTCATCCACTTCTCTGCAAATAATGATGCAATAATTAATATAATTATTTGTTAATGGTTATGATCACTGGCAACACTTTTCTGAAGAAGTCTGCTCATCCTACCAAATTTTATCTCTATTGATATTTTCTAATTATTATTCACGGTTCAAAATATGAGCAAGAGAGGCTTTATATAGATGAATTGGCCAAAGCTTAATGAAAGACAGAAGCAGAAAAGGGGACTCTGCAGTGTGATGGAAATGTAATCTAACAACGGGTAAACTTTGACAGAAAAAGAAATGAGTAAACAACGAGAGTTGTATATAACCTTCTGATGCCACTTCTCTTGTGATCACCATATCCTGAATAAACCCATACGTAATTGGATAAAAACAGAGAACATTGACGACCAAAGATATGTTTTTGCTTGTTTATCTGCATCATGATTATAAAAACAAACTGGGTAAGCAAAAGGAAATTAAAAAGGATAAGCTTTCAAAAGTAAGAAATAAAGATAAAGATATGATTTGTTAAATTACGGCCGTATTTTTTTTTTCTTCAACCAAAAAAAGTTTAATTTCTTGAATTTTATCACAGGCAATCAGTCTACTCACTACATCTTCTACAAAAGGCAGCAAAATGTCCTTAACAATTGCATGATCAAATTCAAATTTTTTCAAATTAAAATAGGCTAAAGTATACAAAATTCATGTTAAGATCCCAATTGCAAATGGGACTTAGTCCGACTTGGGAAGTATGGGACTCTTCTAGTATGTGGTTTATAAGGCTTCGGGCTCTGCAACTACAGTGGCTAACTTTTGTGTAGTTCTCCCAAGAATTTTATCATATATATGGACAAAAATCAAATTTGACCCCCTGAAATCTTGCTACATCTGTCCTTCGTCAATATTAATATAAACAGAAAGCAGGATGTAAAAGCAATTTATGCATAAAAAAATGACTTTCAAAAGGCAGGGCAAGGGGAGTAATTTAGAGGAAGAAAATTACTAATATGCTGTACAGGAAATGTTAATTACGTCTTCATTTTTAGAATTGGAAGGTATAGACAGACTTATATGGATGTCACAAACCTCTTCATAAATTCTTCGAAGAGAAGAAGCACATGCCACTCCCTCTTCTGAAGAAAAGCAAACTTTATTCATTATTGATTCATCATCTAAAACTTTCTCCTAGCAATTAAGAAGAACAGCAGCAGAAGCTTCAAGATGAGCAACACACTGGGAAGATTGTAAAACAAGCAGAATGCACAAAATGTGGTGAGAGATCAGGCATAGGAACATCTAATTGTCAGGATCATAATAAAAAGGTATCAAATTGCACACAGATGCTATCAAAATACATTAAATATATGTTTAAATGCCTTTATAGTCCCTGCAACTAAGTGTTTTTTTTTGTTTTTCGTCCTTGCAAATTATGTTTGTTTGGTTTTTCATCCTTTAAGTGGCTAAACCAGTTTAAGGAAGAAAAATAAAACAAACATAATTTGCAAGGAATAAAACCAAAAAAATATTTTGCAAGGATGAAAAACAAAGAAATGCTAAATTGCAAGAACTAAAAAGATATTTAAGCCTTAAATATATATTGTTAGGGGTGCTAATGACTGGCTTCGAGGGCCAGTGCCTCCAGAGAAGAAGAATCGAGAAGAAGAGCACAAAAGGGGATAATATGTTCTTATTATTTGATTGCTGATTATTTACATATATATAGAACTGCTGCTAACAGAATTTGTCCTATCCTAATACACAGGGAAATTGCAATACGAAATTGGGTAGGATTGACCCCCTAGCAACAGACCCAATATTCAACAATTCATTCATTCCTGCCAGCTCAGCCTTGTCTTTTTGTGCTTCTCTGATTTCAGATGAAATCTTTGAGGTACGTGGGCCTATTGATTGTTCTCTTTGCTTTTGTCATTCGCACCCCTGTTTCTGCTATTTTCGTTGTAGTTCCTGCTTCCTTTTCTGGTATTGTCTCTGCTTTGGAGAAGTACCTTGTCCTTAAGGTAATGGTCTTGACGAAGCTGGTTCCAATCTTCCCATGATGTATCATCTGGGGAGAGGCCCTACCATTGGACTAACACCTCCCAGGGAGCATCACGCATGGTTGACTTGCGGCAAGAATCCAGAATGGCCAATGGGGTGACGACGGGTTGGTCATTGAAGAAAGTAGCAGGTAACAGAGCAGTGTTTGCAGTGGTGGGATCACCATGGAATTATTTGAGCATCGAACAATGAAATATGGGGTGAATGCGGGCACTTTCTGGAAGTTGTAAACGATAAGCTACGGGTCCAATGCGTTCAATGATCTGAAAGGGGCCATAATATCGTTTTGCCAGCTTATCGGAAAAAGATTGAGATCCTTTAGCGGACCGTTGACGATACAGACAGAGCCTGAGTAAAACCCAATCCCCTGGTTGATAATGAACCTCTCTCCATTTCATGTCTGCCTGGGATTTCATAGTAGTTTGGGCCTTAAGTAGTTTCTTGCGAATGCTATGGAACACCTCTTCTCTGTTGGTCAACGCTTCGTCTACGACATCAATATTAGAGGTGCCAGATAGATAATCTGGAAAACTGAAAGGCTTCCGCCCAAATGTGATCTCGTATGAAGTAGTACCAGTGCCAAGGTTCCACGACGTGTTATGGGATAGTTCCACCCATGGTAAGAATTTACCCCAAGTGATGGGCCGCCGATGTGCGAAGGCACGTAAATATTGTTCAATGGTGCGGTTCATCACCTCCGTTTGACCATCGCTTTGGGGATGGTAAGCGGAGCTCATTCGCAGACGTGTGCCACTCAGCCGGAAGAGTTCTTGCCAGAATCCACTCAAGAACAAGGGGTCCCTATTGGAGACAAGGCTCCTTGGCATTCCATGTATTTTAACAACTATATCGGTGAACAGGGTAGCAACCATATGAGCAGTGTGAGCTATCGGTAAAGCGCCCAAGTGGATACCTTTCGAAAAACGGTCCACAACCACGAGAAGAGTCGTCTTGCCCTGAAACTGAGGAAGACTGGTGATGAAATCCAGAGACAAGTCTTCCCAGGGTTTGAATGGTATTGGAAGAGGGCAGAGGAGGCCTGCCGCTTTCTTTGTCTCGTATTTCGTATATTGGAATTCAACACAATTGGCAACAAACTTAGTAACGTCCTCGCGGAGTCCAGGCCAGCTGAAGTTTTCTGTTATGCGAGCCATAGTTTTGGCGACTCCCATATGACCGCCGGTGGGAGTTGCATGGTATTCAACAAGCAGGGAAGGAATAATTGGTAAATCCCGCGGTAGCCAGATACGACCGTGTTTCAGAATGAGGTCTTGAGTGATTGTAAAGTCCGGGTGTGATGTTGGTGAATTAGAAATGTCGTGGAGTTGTTGTTGGTATTGCTGGTGATTGGTCAACTGGTGGCACAGAGTGTCAAGGAAGGCTAAACATAGAACAGAGAGGATCAATGCCATCACGGGTATGTGCTCTTGTCGCTGAGAGAGGGCATCTACTGCCTGGTTATGAGTGCCTGCCCTGTATTGGATGTGATAGTCATACCCTAGCAAGCGAGCGAGGTACATATGCTGCTCTGGGGTCTGGACAACCTAGTTGAGCAGTTCCTTGAGGCTTCGGTGGTCGGTGATGATTGCGAAGGGATGGTCGATGAGGTATTGGGGCCACTTCTTGACGGCAGAAGTGATGGCGGCCAATTCTCTGACGTATGTTGAAGCGCGAAGGAGCTTCTGACTGAATGGTTTACTGAAATATGCTATCGGGTGACCTTTCTGGGACAACACGGCACCCATTCCCGTACCAGATGCGTCAGTTTCAATGGTGAATGGGTGCTGAAAATCGGGAAGGGCGAGAACAGGGGCAGAGGATAAAGCTTGTTTCAGCTATGTGAAAGCAGTTTGAGCTTGAGGGGTCCATGTGAAAGGTTCAATAGTAGTGGTTTTCACAAGGGGGTCTGCAATCATGGTGTATCCTTTGATGAATCTGCGATAGAATCTAGCCAATCCCAAGAAGCTTCGCACAACTTTGGTAGATTGCGGCACCGACCACTGAGAAATCGCGGCAACCTTAGTAGCTATGGGTTCTACTCCCTTCACAGAGACCAAATGTCCTAAGTATTTAACCTGTGGCAAGGCAAAAAAACATTTAGAGAGCTTGAGAACAAATTGATTTGCCAGCAAAACCTTAAAAGTGACTTCGAGATAATGAAGATGAATCTCCATGGAAACACTGTATATTAGGATGTCATCGAAGAAGACGATGACAAAGCGGCATAGGTATGGTCGAAAGATGGAGTTCATGGTCACCTGAAAGGATGATGGTGCATTGCACAATCCGAAGGGCATGACCTTGAACTCATAATGACCATGGTGAGTTAGAAAGGCCGTTTTTGGGATATCATCGGAGTGCATGCAAATTTGGTGATATCCCTGAAGAAGGTCGAGCTTGGAGAAGCATCGAGCGCCGCCAAGTTCGTCCAGAAGCTCATCAATTGTTGGAATTGGAAACCTGTCTTTGATCATGAGGGCATTTAAAGCCCTGTAATCGACACAGAACCACCAGGAGTCGTCGTGTTTCTTAACCAGGAGGACCGGAGAAGAAAATGGGCTCGTGCTTGGTTGAATCAATCCCTTTTGGAGCATGGAGTCCACTTGCATTTCGATCTCTTGCTTCTGAAAGTGGGGGTATTGATAGGGTCACACATTCACTGGTGTTGACTGAGGGATGAGGTGTATATGGTGGTCAGTGGGTCTCGTCGGCGGAAGTGAATGGAGGGGTTGAAAAAAAGCCCCAAATTGAACAAGAAGAGTTTGGATTGGTGGTGGCAAGGTGTCGATGTGTGGCAGCAGTGACTCAGCAGAGACGAGGGCAATATGAAAGAACAGACCAGGGCCCTGCTTCTTGCACAACCGGCGGAATTGGGTCGAGGTCAACATACTCATGTTAGCCGCATGATCCCCCTGAAGCTTTACCAAGCACCCTTCGTAAATAAATTGCATGCACAATGTGGAGTAATCAGTCAGTATCGGTCCCAAAGATTTCAGCCACTGCACCCCCAATACAATGTTCGCGCCTGATATTGGCAAAATATACAAATAAATGGAGAATGGAATGTCCTGAATGGTAATGGTGATAGCTTCACATACGGAGTGGCACTCAAGGTACTAGCCATTGCCAACCATTACGCGTAAGGGAGTAGTGTTGCGGCATGGCAAACCAAGCTGGGTGACGAGTTGTGGTTGAATGAAACTATGCGTACTACCACCATCCACAAGGAGGAGGAGGTGGTGGCCGTTGAGATGGCCCGTTAGGCGTATGGTCTCCGGGGCTAAATGGCCTGCTAAGGAGTTAAAAGAGATTTGGGCCGGGTATAAGTCTGTGGAGTCGAGTGGGTCAGGAGGTGGGTTATCTGTTGGTGGGTCGGGTTCGGTTATATTAGAAGGGGCTGGGTTTTCCTCATCTGCGATGAGGAGAAAACCCTAGAGGCATAGCAGTGTCCTCTGTGGAATTTCTCCTCGCAAGTGAAATAGAGACCGTGTTCGCGGCGATAGGCGATCTCCTCCGGGGAGAGCCGTTTCACGGGAGGTGGGGAAACACGAGGTGGTGGGGGCAATGATGGTGGGAGAGGCTGAGTGTTTATGGTGGAAAGCAGTCTGGGGTTATGTTGGGGTTGAAATGAAGGGCGAGGGCGAGGGGGTTGACGGGTGTCAAGAATCTTTTCTTCTTGCAGGCGGGCCAGGCCGGCGGCCTGGACCAAGGTCACTGGCTGGTGAGCCTGGACTTCTCTCCATATGTCTGGGGCGAGGCCAGATATGAAGCAACTAAGAAGAAAAGGGGAAGGAAGACCAATAATGCGGTTCGCAATGTCCTCGAACTCTGAAAGGTACTGAGAAGCGGTGCCTTTTTGAGTGAGTTTGCAAAGGGTTCTCGTCAGGTCTTTATATTGGGAAGGCGCAAAGCGTGTTCGCAGAGCTTGGAGAAACGCTTGCCATGAATGAAACTGGCCATTGGTGTTCATTCATTGAAACCAGGCGAGGGCGTGACCTTCCATATAGAATGAAGCAATGGTAAGCTTGTCCTGCTCAGGTGTATTGTGATAATCAAAAAATTGGTTGATCTTAAAGATCCAACCAAGAGGTTCTCTACCATCGAACCTGGGAACGTCTAACTTCATACGATGTACGGTTGCAGGGACAGGTTGAGGTGGAGGTAAAGGTGAGGAATCAAGTAGTGTGGGCGACAGGACAGGGCCAAGGCGTTGAATCAACTCATCAATTTTCAGAGTCATGGAGTTCACAGACTCACCTAGGTACATGTTTTGGTTAGTGAGTCGAATGAGGGCTTCCTCCAAGCGGTCGGAGGACCCTGGGTGTTTGGCACCATCAGTCATAAGGCAATGAGAACGAGAGCACCAATTTGTTAGGGGTGCTAATGGCTAGCTTCGAGGGCCAACGCCTCCTGAGAAGAAGAATCGAGAAGAAGAGCACAAAAGGGGATAATGTGTCCTTATTATTTGATTGCTGATTATTTACATATATATAGAACTACTACTAATGGAATTTGTCCTATCCTAATACACAGGGAAATTGCAATACAAAATTGGGTAGGACTGACCCCCTAGCAACAGACCCAACATTCAGCAATTCATTCCTGCCAACTCAGCCTTGTCTTTTTGTGCTTCTCTGATTTCAGATGAAATCATTGAGGTACGTGAGCCTATTGATTGTTCTCTTTGCTTTTGTCATTCACACCCCTGTTTCTGCTATTTTCGTTGTAGTTCCTGCTTCCTTTTCTAGTATTGTCTCTACTTTGCTATCATATATTCCATAGGAAATTTGTCATCTCTAGCTATTTAATAATATGGGAAGTTGTACTTTGGTCAGTGAATTCAAAGATAAAAAAACAAAGCATACCTTGGACGATGCATAATAGTGGTATACAATAGTTCACAACACACTTCAAATAGGTTAACTAAGAATCGGTGATCTACGTGACAGAAATCCACTCTCTTTATTTGATCACAAATATGCTCATCTGAAATCATCATTGTTTCTGATGGACCAGAACCTTTAGAAACTTTAAGCTGATAGAAGTTCTGAAAGAGTGCTACAGGGATATGTAACAAGTGACCCACATGCCACACATCCATCGGGAATAGAGTATGTTTTCTTGAAACTGTAACCAGTACTTCAACACTCAAGAGAATGGCTGACCCAGGATCAGGGGTACTGGCAACTTTTCCAGGTGCCAAGTTATCATAAAAAATAGGCAGGCTCTGTAAATGTACAATAATGTTGAAACCAGAAGCTACAAAACTCTGACAGTGTCTTTTAATCATCTTCAAGCCTTTTCGACCTTAAAAAGGAGAAAAAAGTCATCATTGAATAATTATAATACGTATGCATTGTCCTATTTAACATTTTGCATTGATTTGATCATACATGTAATATGTTGATAGAATAGTAGCGAACAATCAAATGTAATCAGTCTCAATTTGATAATCCAAGTACTTGATAATCAGTCTCAGTATACTTAAGGATTATCACATAGGAAATGTGGCCAGCATAATATGGAGTAACAAACAATGTTATGATTCCCAAAAAATAATGTCAAGATAACGTTACATATCAGTGAGTATTTATGTTACCCTTTATCCCACAAATGAATGTCATAAGCAAAAGTGTGTAGAGGTTTTTTCTGAATAAAAACTAATAAAACTGTAACAACTTTTTTAGTTAATATGAATCAAAATATAGTAATGATGTACTGACTTTAAGTACGACTAAAAGGATACAAAAGAAAAGATGTAATTTGAAGATTTTAAATACTGATGAAATGAAATGTTAGTTCAAAATTGCCATGATATGTGCTCTCAACAGATGTTCTTATTACCTGAAACAAACTCAAGAATCATGACAAAGCATTCAATGCCAGCTGTTACAAATGATGAAAATCCCCCCATCTTTACTTGTTATATCATAAATCACAGTACATCCTTCTTGAATACCAACTAGAGATCTCTCACTGGCCTGTATAGTAGACAAAAAATGCAATTCAGATGGCCTCTCTATATATGCTTTGAATGAATTCCGCAGCCCAATTTTAAATTCATCCAAGGAAAAGCAATGCAATTCAGTAAAAGAATAAGCTTCAACTAATCCTTTATGAAGTGACTTGGTACTTGACTATCTTTCATGAAAGGTTAGTGTTGCCCTTTTTCCTTGCAACGAAATGGTCTTTCCTATTGCCCTCATGTGAATCTGTATCAATTTTGTGTAAACTTTTCTAGAGGAGGTAGCATCAGTGAAAGGAAAATAACCCGCTAATTCTCTCAAATAGTTGCAAGTGCCATCTAACAAAAGCAAAGCAGAATATTGTGGGACCGCAACCATCTCTGTAAATTATAATAACAGGACTTGTGAAATTTCAATGAAAGTAGGTACAAAACTAGAAGGTAAAAACATCATCTTTTAGAAAATTTAACCTCAAAAGAGATGAGAAGACAATTAACAATTGTCTCAGCAAAAAAGCTATTTCAGGGTGATCACCTTTTACCAAGCTTTGCAACAAAGGCTTATTCAAACCCTGTAGCTCAGTGGATTCCACCCTGGCCAAAACCCTGGCAACATAGTTTTCACCATTTGGATTCAACATTCTCCCATGATTACTGACACTTTTGGAGACATTATCAATAGCTGATGAAGTAAAGCAAGTAGCTGCAACTTTAGATTCATTTTGTTTACCAACTAGAGAAACGCCCGTGCCGATGCACGGGCTCATACTTCTATTTGAATATTGATAAATGTGAAGTATGTCAAAATATATGTATAATGTTTGAAAATTTTATTTAATGGGATGATAATAATATTGAAATATATGTAGGGAAACGAAAACATTAATTTAGGAATGTATTTGAAACTAACCTGATTGTATGATAGAATGTTTTTTATGGTGCTGGAAAGATTATGATGGTAACATCTTCTACGGAGTGGGAGACTATACAACATAGTGTTGATGTATACTGCAATATAAGAAATGGTATACTAATAAGCATAGTATATTGTAATAATATAATCAAAAATTGACAAAGTGAAGATGAAACAAACAATTAGTGTTTGATAGAAAATGAATTTTAATAATGAAAATGTACATGAAAAAAAAGGATTTGGGAAGCATACCATGTTTATAAGTTTGCAAAAACTTCTTTGTATACTACATTAATGGTAGTATTTTTGGGAGTGCCTTGATTATCATGAATAAGAATGTGGAACCCTTTTTTGCTTTGAACTCGTGAAAGTGCAACATATAACTCGCCGTGAGAAAATACTGGGGTTGGCAAATACAATCCAACTTGTGCCAACGACTGTCCCTGAGATTTGTTAATTGTCATTGCAAATGAAACCATGAATGGAAATTGTCTTCTAATTAGCTTGAATGGCCATGGTGAATCAGAAGGAGAAAGATTCATTCTTGGTATGTATGTTCTATGACCTATGTTGGGCCCAGTAATAATCTCTGCTTCAACAACACTTGAACCAAGTCTTGTAACAATAAGCCTAGTTCTGTTGCATAACCCATAAGCTTGGTCCAGATTTCGTAGTAGGATGATAGGCGTACCAACCTTGATTCTGAGCTTGTGATTTGGTATTCCTGATGTCTTCAATGAGTTTAGAAATTCAGCTGTTAGTACTCCAAATGCAGGACTGAGTAGTTCATCTGATTTGTCAACAGAATCAGCACTACAATACTCTTTCTCCTCACCAGGAATCAAAGACAGGACATAGTCATTTATTTTATCAACAACATCTTTTGTAGAGGCAAGGACAACTCTTTTTTGCAAGAAATCGCCATTGTTGTAGTTGTGTAATAAGTCTGGATATGTTGCTTCAACAATTTCCTGGATAAGATATTGAAATTCCTTGATAAGAAACTCATCTGGGATATTGATTTCACCATAACCATCATTTGGTTCTGCAAGTTTACCATCACCTATGTCTAGCAACCACTCAGAAAATTGTTTTAGTTCATCCAAGTTGGAATGGTCAGTAGGATTTGATTGCAACCGCATATTTTTTGTCAGCTTTAGAATTTGACAATGGTTCCAAATGTAAGATGAATTTAGAGTTGCATAGACAATGTCAGAACGATTACCTCTTGGCACAACAGGTAGAATTTGACGGAAATCACCACCAAAAACAATGACCTTTCCTCCAAAAGGATTGCCGTTGTGCATGATGTCCTGTAAAATTTTGTCAAGGGCCTCAATACTATATCTGTGACACATTGGAGCTTCATCCCATATGATGAGTTTTGTGATATGCAACAATTCAGCCAAATCACTCCCTTGATGGATATTGCATGTAGAATTTTGTGTTGCAGGGACAAGAATAACAAACTTAGAATGTGTTGTTCTACCGTCAGACAATAGTATTGAGGCAATCCCACTTGAAGCTATTGTTAAAACAATGCCGCCAGTAGAGCGTATAGCAGATGATAAAGTTTTCCACACCAATGTCTTGCCTGTGCCACCATATCCATATAGAAAATAAACTCCACCTGATTGAGTTGCAACCACATGCATAATCTTATTAAAAATAGAAGCCTGCTCATCTGCATTTAGTAATGTATGAATGATTTATTATTAGTGTGGATTGTTGGGCATTCATATTGTGTTAGTAAAAAGTGAAATTTTTTGTAAATACCTGTTAGCGACTGGTAGCATTTGTCAAATTCGGCAGCCAATATGTCCCTGTCGTAAGCCAGTTCATTGTAGATGAGATTATTTTGGTGCGGGTTGGCGGCATATCCTAGTGGGTATGGCATTGAAGGAAAATCTCGTAGGCTTTTCCTATTCGCTTGCAAGAGGTTTTCAATTTCCATCAAACAAAGATGCATTTTTTCTTTGTCTGTTAGTTGGATACCTATGAATAGTAAAAAATGACATTGTCAGGAAGTGAGTTTTTTGCTATGATTGATACGTATTTATTTAGGATTTATGAAATTACCTTGTCTTCTATGATTAAATACAATATCATCTGCCATCTATTGCCAAGTTTGTTTCCACACATATTCTGGCCTATCCATGGTATTCATAAATAGCAGCTTCACAAATAACTTCCTAAGATAGTGTGGAGTTCCCCAAGTGTTTGATTCTCGTAAGGCACCAAAAAATTCTTGATCATTTCCTAGAAAACCTTTTGCAAAGCATGCTTCTCTGAATGTATGATAGACAACATTTTCTACTGTTCTAATATCTTCGTAACATTGTGATCCTTTAGCAGAGGAAAGCATCATCCTCATGTAGAACAACTCTCCACTGGAAAGGGGCACCCAAATGAGCCTGCCAATAGTATTTCCTTGTTTCCTTGGTTTCCAGCATCTTTTTCGTGCATCATAAACAAATTTGGACACATATTCAGCATAAGTAAGATCTCGTCCATGATGGTATATTTTATTAGAATCCATCCAAGCTGTGAACATTAATTCTTTGATTGTACTCTTAGCCAGTACTGTGCCAATTTCTTGGCTATCTTTCCAGTAAACAGGCTGTTGATTTTCTAGGTGGAAATAAAGGCGTTCAACTGCTAGTGCACGTCCATGCATTGGGAATGCGAAAATCTTCCAACATGCTTCAGGAGCTGACACATACCTAGAGAATGAAAAATAAAATATGAACACATAATTTGTAGTAATTATTAATTAGTTCATAACAAAGGGTTTTTTTTGTCTATATAAGAAATGCATTTAATGAGAAGATGATGGACACATACCGACAGTCAAGATAGTGTTTAATTTCATCATGAACCTGATTGTGTGTGCCATCCTGGTCAAGATAGTGTTTAATTTCATCATGAACCTGATTGTGTGTGCCATCCTGGTTTTGGTTATTGACAATAGCTGCTGTAATCTGATCAAATCCTTTGTTGATGTACTTAAACAAATATTTTATTGAGGTACTTTGATTTCACCATTCCACATTTAGGTGTGTTCTATATTTGAGTAGCAAATGTGGACTATATGGGACAACAAATCGATTATCGAGTTGAACACCCTGCTTTTGCACAGTCCGTCTGGTGTCTCTTCTTCTATAAACAGGAAAACCATCTTGGTCAACAATTGTGGTTGGCTGAAACTTTTTTGGGAAAAACCTAAAACACTTGCCATTGGCCATACATGGTGCCCTTCTATTGGCTAGTCCACATGGACCATGCATCATGTGGTTGGAGACAATTTGATACAATTCTGGATGTGTGTCCTTGTTTGGTATTTCAGCAGAAATTATGTTGTCAATGTCTTCTGGATTTTGATACTTATTTGAAGGATGCAAAAAGATTAAGATATGAGCATGAGGCAATCCTCTTTTTTGCCACTCAATGGTGTAAACAACTGTATTACAAATAAAATATCAGTAGCATGATTAATAATGTATAATTCTAAGTATAATTGTAAAATTGGAATGTAAGCAAAAATTGATGTAGGTGGTAATTACTTACATGCAAGAATGGGACCTAATACATGTCCACTCTTAAGATCATGCATCAACTGGTTTAGTTTCATTTTGAATACCCGTGACACAACATCAGGGCAATCATGAGCTGTAAGATTTGACTTTGCAACTTGTCGTTGTATTTCTGGCCATGCTGGATTACACATTAATGTCAAGAATAGATTAAGAAATCCAACATGGGCACAAATTTCCATCCCATCAAAATACAATTGTTATTTGTTCCATATATCTCTGACTACCAACGAACGAACTTGGTAGTATAATTCTCTTACCTTTTTCATTGCCTTGGGTTAAGGGATGATTATTACAGTCATTTAAATTGATGTACTTGTCAACTCAGAGTTCTTGTTGATGTTGTCTAACATAGTTTAGTTTTTGAGACTCAATCATACAATACCCATCAACAACCCATTGGTGAAACAATCTTCTTGAATGAAGTATTGTTTGTGCTTCATTATCCCTTGATTGCATCATGTAACAAAAATACTCACGCATGGTAACTTTGTTCCTCTTTGCAGCATGGCTATGCGGATGATCCTTATGAAGAATGTTTGGTCTGTAGCCATCTTCACCGTGTGGGTACAAAAGAGGATATTGCAAAGGTAAATATGCAGGATGAAGTTCATTTATTCTTTGCAGCATGCCTGTTTGCTTCTCAATGATGATATCTCTGTTATTTGTTGTATGCTCGTCACCAACAATTAAAGCAGCCACTTCAGAAGCATTTGACAAATTATATAATCTGCCATCAGTTTGCCTGTCACTAATGAGCTTTAGTTTCAGGTCACACACTATAGAAGAGTCTAGTTTATCCCTTGCCATTCTGAATTTTTGTGCATATGGATTGTGGGTATCTATCATATTCTTGATACCAATTATAATGTCTTCATCAACATTATTTTTGCTACTGGACATAGACAATTGTTAACGGTAACCATTCTTAAAAAAATATATAAATTTAAATTTAAATAACTATAAAGGTGACATTAGATTAATCGAATGTTTACACTTACGGGTATTGTGAAAGCCTATTGTTGACTTCGTTCTCCGTGTCATAAATATATAGTTGTGCAAACTTTGGTGAGTTATCCGACATAGGTAGGAGGCTTCCAATAAGGTGATGCGATTAACCATGTATGCGCAATGTAGGAGGACCTTTTCTAGTATTATAGGATGTGTCTACTTTGACACCAGGAGATGTGAATGCAAACATTAGGTTGTATAAACGTATGTTTTGCTGGAATTTCTTTGCTTGTGAGTCTCTGCTGTCAAAGAGTAGTTGCCGCAAGGGTTGCGGAGCATCATGTAGTATTGCCAGTTGTATTTTTCCATCACCACAACATAATGAAAACTTTGGGTTTTTTGTCTGTTTATCTTTGTTAATCCTCTCATCATACCACATCTTCGCTTTACATTGCTTGCATTGCCAAATAGGATCTCCAATATCCATGTAACCTGCACCTACATGTAAATACAGAAATTTAGACATGGTATTACATTGTCAAAGGTAATGAAGGACAATACAACATAATTTGGACAGTGAATGTAAAAATCGGTATTTTCATTGTCATATGGTGCGTCTAGATTGCCATCATAATCGGTATGAGCAAAATCCTCAGTTGCTATGTCGTCAAATGAATAATCTATATAGCACATACATAGTCAGCAATTAAATACAAATAGTTGAATATTTAAAAATGTTGTAATTAACATAACAACATATTACCTGTAACAATGTCTCCCTGTGTTATATTGAGTTTGTCATCAGTGTCATCCGAGATGTGCTCTATTAGTTTGGAATTGAATATTGTGTATCTTCCTGAATTTATATGTTGAGAAGTCATCCCAATCTGAGTAGGTTGACAACCTGTAGTTGTATGTGGTGCAGTACATGGTGATGAATTAGGGGTTGACATAGTTATATTCTCTTTCCCAAACTTGGACAACAAATTCCTCTGTATCGAAGATGCATTGATGGTACGTGAATTGACAAAATTTTTTGGTCAAGTTTCAAATTGCCCTGTAAAATCTTGTTGTTTCTGATTCACAGCTAAAGTGCTTTCTGATAATGGTGTAGACTGTGTATGTGGTAACGCACTGTCTACAAAAAGGTGTGTTTCACATGGTGAGGTACGTCTATGCTTTTCTGCACCAATAATTGTGATACATGCATAAATATTTATAAAATAAGTACAAATTAAAAGAATATTTGAATGTATTGTTACCACTATGTAAATCTGGATTAGGAGTGGCAAAGCTTTGTCTTCTTTCTTGAAAAATGTGTTTTCTATGTTTCCTCCATTGAGCAAAATTTTCCATTTAACCTTTTCGTAATGAATAAGTTCTACAATATTGTGTCAGAGCTTCATAATAAAAATGTCAGATCAACATACTCAAACACCATCATCTAATATGCATCCCATACATGTACACTAATTAGTGGACAATAATTAATGTAAAGTATAATTTATTGCATTAACATAAAAAGCTTACTTGAGAGTTAGCAGTAGAAGTAAGTGATGTGGTGTTATTGTTTAGCAGCTTCACTTTTGGTTCCTCATTTATGAATAGATGCGTTTTAGATGGTGGTGAATGTGAGTGAATGTTGTCGAAGATGGAAGACTAAGGTTATGAATTATTCTCCATTAATATTCTGCACTAAAGTTCTTAAACAAAAAAGAAGAAGTGGTTTCGGTCCATTGGCACTAATTTGTGGAGTTTTCTTTTCCTCCAAGCATGTGATCAAAGATTGTGTGGCCCTCACGCTTGTGTCAATCAGGCCCACAGTACACAACAGTACTGGTTATTAATTGATCCATTAACTGTGGTTGTAGCCTTTATTGATATGCACGCAAATGTTATAATTAATCCTGGGAATTTGTACTTTTGATTTGACAAACGGGAAAAGTTGTTGTATTGTGATATCTTTTTTAATATTTAATATATTAATATGCATCGATATTTGTTAATAAAATCCACAGTAGATTTTTTTTATTAAAATATATTTTATAAATATCCGCAGTAGCTAAACTCGTATATATTAGTCATCGTATTTAATGTAGGTTGGTAAAATTAAAAATTTATTGGTGTTCAAACAGAATGATTAATAAGACTAAAAGCTAAATTCATCGTACCCATTACATTGTTTCAGGAATAAAAATTAACTTAATTAACAAACATTGGTAATATTAAGCAATCAGGAATAAATATCATATTAATCAACTAACATCAAATACCTTATTCAAACATGTAAAGGCATAAATATAGCAACTAAGTAAATTGATAATCAATAGCATCCAAATCTTAAGCGAGTTTGTTGTTCATAAAACTTACATTACAAATAATAAATTGTCTGGTTCCCCAAGGGAATATTAAAATGGTTAAAAATATTACATGATTACTAAATAAAATATCAAACAAAGTTACAAATATTTTAAACCAAAATATTAAAGGCTAGTGGATTCTGAACATAAATAATCATGGGGAGTCGTCCTCGTCCTCGTCCCACACAGTTTGCTTTCTGGCAATGACCTCCCAAAGAAGTTGATTCGGCCTGAAATAAAAGACAACTTCATCACCGGCCATCAAATCATTTTCTGTTAAGAATTGGAACCATGGCTCAGCAAAACATTGAAGCCCATTATGCATACTCAACTTCCAAAAGTGACGATGCCCACGAACACCAAGGACAGTAATATACTCGTCTCCTGCATTAACATAATTCACAGCATCGAGTGGCAGTATCTACATTGGAACGAAGCTAGTCAGTAAATATTTAAAAGGTATGATATTAGAAAACAAAAACAAACTTCATATGACCAAAGTGTTACCAATGGATAAAGTCTAACAATCATGCGACTGTTGATCGACATCCACAGTAAACACATATTCTCTGGCAGAATGGGCAGGCCTGCCACATGTCTGTGCATGGAGTGGCGGTGAGAAGTGGATATCAAACTTCCAATTCTTGTCCGGCGCAGCAAATGTGATCATCACACCTTCATATATTCCCATATCCCTCCTGAAGTGTTTGAGACCATCAGCAATGTAGACTCGGTTATTAAATTTTCTAACTCTTATATGGTGCTTCTTTCCATTGTAGTCCAACACCACATAATTCGGGTAATCTGGAGCCCATTGTTTATGATAAACTGAGGGTACCTCAATGATATTCTAGAAGTAAAGACTTAAACGTGTTACTGATTTATATGGGATCATGTAAATATTTCAACATATATTATTTTTTTGTGGGATTAAAAGAAATGAATAAATATCATAGAGGATGGCAAATACTTTCCCTGTCAACATGAAATACGGCCTTAAATTGGTATGTCATACCGGATGCGAATAACATAGGTGGGTCCTGAATGGCATAACCAAAATGCAAGCAAATAAAATAATTTAAGACAAACAAATAATGAAACATAACAGTAGGTATACGAAGGTACTGACAAAAATGATCAATAAATATCGTTAATGTTCCGAATACAATCCTTAATATTCAATAGCCATTGCAAAAAAATGTAGTGAATCATGCACACGCGGGATTATAAGGCAATACAAACAAAAATAATGGTTCATTACAACAAACCTACAAATCAGAATAGAAAAATACGCTATACGAAGGCACAACAAAATATATGTACTTGGGTTTGTGTTTGGAAGGCATTTTTTAAAAACATGTAACCAAAGATGGACCGAAAACATATAAGTATCACACAAATAATAGGAAAAGACATAAATCTTATAGTCATATTTTCTAAATCTGCGGACTGAACATGATGAATATCGTAGTCAACAATGTTACAAACATGAACATCATGTAGTCTATAAAGGGCATATACATATAACATACATATAATATATAAAATAACCATACAAAAAGGAGGGAAGAGTAAAATACACTAACAACATTGCAAGGATTAGTGATGAACGAATGTTGAACATATACAAATGAGAAGGAAAAGAGGAACGATGGAAAAACATATACAAAGTAAAGACGAAGGATGGAAAAGTTAAAGAACTTACAACATTGGAGGCGGTTGATGATTGTGTACTCATATTGTTAAGGGTTGTATAATGTTCTTTGAGAAATGACATAAGAAATGTGGATAATTGTTGGAGGTGGTTTGATATACTGAACGTTTTGTAATTATTATTGAATGAAAATGAACGGGGTTTAGTAAATACATAACCTATTTGTCGTAGCAGTTATTGCTTATTCTCACCTGTTTTTAAGTGATGTCTCTTCAAATATACTACTATTTTAATACTATTTAATAGCGCGACTATCAACACTTAATTAACAGTTCATAATAATAAATGTTTTCTTAATTATATAAACTAAATTCAAATATTTAATACTGCTGATGTGTATTAGTTGGGAGGCTTTTACACTTCCCGTAATAATAATGATTACCTTTCTCCCCCCCCCCCAATAATGATTAGACCACTACAACTTTCGACACATATATTGTGCATTGGGAATTTGCACCTGCTCACATTTGTACTTTATAACTGCTCAATTAATTACTATGTATTGATCTATATCTAAATTGTACCCATAAGACTTATTATAGCTATAAGCCCATGATCCTTTTGATGGCATCGAGCATACCTGTGTATATGTACTATTTCCAAGATGATCCTTTGGTCGGATTTTGTAAATGAGTATACGTTACCTTGATAACTACGTCAGCATGATATGTGAAGCTTTAAATTCTACGTTTGTACTTGTCAACCTGCAAGGAAATAAAAGTATCACATTCCGTATTCCATATTAAAATTATATATTAAAATAATAATACTCAACTTTTGGTTACGAAAATAAAAGACATAACATAAAATGTTCTGAATAAACGAATTCGAATCTTAGGACAATTTTAACTTAATTGTAATATAATGCATAAAACACTTCAAACACCTGCATGTAAATAAAAGTATGACATTCCATATTGAAATTATATACTAAAATGATAAAACTCAAGTTTTGTTTACGAAAATGAAGGACATAAAATGTACCGAACAAATTGATTACACAAATTTGAATTTGACAACAATTTTAATTTCATTTTAATACAATGCATAAAACTATTCAAACACAACACTAAACGTTGAATGATTTCAGTGTTTTGAAGAACAATTAAAATACATTAATGTTTGGTATTTTAATATGAATCTTATATCCGAATTTCATTATGAACAATTTTAAAGTTATTATTTTGTTATTATCATATTTTGCATTAACTATTTTATAAATTAACTCAAGGTTGATGCTGGCATAAGTTGTAACATCCATACAATTCATTCTTCATACATCGGTAATTAAACTTGTTCCACATCACAAAATACATCATAATGATGACCTAATTGTTCAAACCAAAAGGTATGAGATGTCAAACATAACGTACATACATCACTTAAAAAGTTACAGTTTTTAAATGAAAATAACAACTAATTACTCAGCTTTTATATGCTTGTTGGTCGATAGTTCATATGTTGCGAAGTCGTCACTATCAAACTGACTACTTCCTTGCTGATCGGACGTTCTTTTTGCAGGAGTTACAAAGGCAGCATTTCCAGGATCATATTCAGATGACTGTGACAATGAAGGCTGTGTAACAATACATATATTATTAGTAAATAACAATTATTAGTAAATAGCAATACAATAATAATTATAGTGATTCCCGGTAAAAACAAATAATGTAAACAAACAAATAAAATGTCTACTGTAGGATGGCAATCTTGTTGTGATGAAGATGCAGCACCAACAGCCAGTGACTTGTTGCTTATACATTGTTCATCCTGCAAGTAAGAATAGATTGATAAGAATTTTTTTTTTTAAACTACGAATTACACTGACATGGTCAAATTATTATTACCTGTAGACCTAGCGTGGATATCACTGACTGTATATAATGTTCCTATTCACTAAAATCTAACACAGATGATTGGTGCATCTATATACGGTGTTTGAATCTGACAACCTAAGTTTTACCCAACAATTGATAAACACACGCAGGGAACACCTTGATCTCATCACCACTCTACAAATAAAAAACCATTTTAAATACACATTTGTGTTCATTGATCATTTTGTAATATAATTGTAATATAAATAACTTACCGCAATCAACTCTTGACGACATTCATCTGCAGTTTTACCAAATATTTTGACACATACAACATCCCAAAAATGGAAGTTCGCCTTCTCCCTATTCTGTTCCATCTTGACAACTAACTTATACCTAGACCAACAAAACATTGTTACAGAAAACAGTGAATGTGGATGACTTAAACAACAGAAATTTGAATAACTATTCCATTCGTATTCGGCGAAAAATAGATGTTACCTTGGAATAGTGTGAGTAACATGATTCTGGCACGAACGACAGGCTGCACCTATTTTTAATAGATCAAAAGTGGTAGTACAGCATGGACAACTGTCATAACTCCATGGTGTATCAATCATCACCTCATCGACAATGCCCACAGTCAAACAATAACAGTCCTAAATAAGTTTAATTCATTTTGAAAATTTATAAGAAATTAGAAATATCATAACAAAGTCCTCGACTAACTATACATTAAGTTCATCACAAATTGATAATATCATAACAGATTAAGTTCATAACATGAATATAATAATCTAAAAACAATGCCTTTAATAATAAATAAGAATACTTGAAAATGATAATGACTCTCATCATTTTAAATTAACAACAGTTAATAGACTTACTTGTCGCAGAGTCTTTATTTCACCAAAGTTCACTATTTGAGCATTATTCAAAAACTTATCTTGGCAATACTGGGTAGACTGCCACTGAGAAACACCACCCTCATCATCGAGACGGCCAATATAAAATGGCACGCGTAAACTGCATGAATGAAGAATATAAATGTATACCTATACCAAACTGCTTAATAACCCAGCAAAGAAATTCAAATCATTCATTGTACCTATCATGGAACTGTTGGATTTCTACAATGTCACCATTCACATACAACTTCGAACCATGCTTTATATTCTGTACATTGAGGGGATACTTGTCTGCAAAAAATATAATGCATATAATGCATTCATAAATTGAAGTCAACAATGAAACATTTAATAAATGGAAAACGACTTAATACTGACCCTTGGGTTCTTTGATCTTAGCAAGGGTTAGCATAACAACCAATGACTTTTGCACAAAATGGTTTTTCTTAATAGCATCATCCAGCTGAAGAGCATATTCCTTCCACACGGTCATGATGATCTCAGCATGACTATAACATAACAAAACATATATATACATGTTGTGTCTCAACTGGGGTAGAATGACAAAGTTAAATTTGATTACATATCACAGAATACTACAGAGGTGGATTAAAATTAAAAAGACCTGTTGTCTCTCAACTTGACAGTCACTCTGTATGCAGGATTAACTGTTTTGCGTTCAATCACTTCAGCAATAACACCCACAATATCTATTTACATTGCAGACACAGTAATGCTAATTATGTTAAATATATTCATACCAACTAATGATGCGTACAATGATGCCTACCAAAAAGATAAATTGCATACCAACTAAAGTATTAGGTTTTGCAACGCCTGAAATTATATCAGCAAATGAAGTAATGGCATGAACATTAGGAGGAATCTCAGGTCTGTCTACCTCTTTGACAGACGTTGTCTTCACGAAATAAACCAAATATTTAATTGCACTCACTTTGTAGTCAGAATGAGTATCAACAACCTTCACGTTCTGAATAACATATGCACCACCACAATGCAACTTGGGCTCAAATTCAGTGAATAATTCTTGCCATAGAGTTGCCCCAATCTTTGTACCCTGCAACAAATACAAATGAGACTTGTCAGTTAACTAAAGTAGAAAAACTTGTTAAACTGAACAACATTTAAATTACCGTATGGTCCATCAACACCATCTCAATGGATTGTCGACCATTATGCTTGTTAAGACGCCACATATCAGTTATTCGCACGACTATCTTCTAAGTACCTTTCTTTGTATGCAGTTCACATAAGAGGTTTTCTTTGCGAGACATGACTACAAAGAAATTTATGTCAAGCATTGAACAAATAAAAGAGGATTGAAAAAATAAATAAGGATTGAACAAATAAATGAGGAAAGAACAAACCTGCAGGTTTTGTCTTCGGCTTCTTGGTTATTCTCCGCCAACAGACAACCAAATTAAAGAGTATTGAACAAAAATGAGGGTAGAATAAATAAATGACAACAACAACAAAAGTACTAAAACATGCACATGCAACATCAACAAAGGTCCAACCCTTTGTCTTGTTGGCCTGCAAAAACTCATACAAAAACGCATACACCGATAAAGAAGTGAAAAAACCAAACATACCAAACCAAGCCAAACAAAAATGAAGACTAAAATGCAACAAATCTGGGTTTAGGAAACGTTAACATAATGATAAAATGCCCAAAGGTCTAACCTTTTGTTTCGTTGTCCTGCAAAAACTTAAGAATAAAACAAAAACGTATTCACTGATAGACATGCATCATCAAAAATGGTTCACAGACAAAAATAACCCACCAAAAAACGAAAACTCATATACCCTAACAAAAATGCATACACCGATATACATCGGAAAACAAAATTAACCCAGCAGCAAAAATGGAAAATGGAAAAACTTACAAAGGATGCACATACAACGGCAAAAATGGGTCCCAGACAAAATCAACCCACAAAAATGACGAAGAAAACAAAAACGATATACCCCGATATTCAAAAGTCATCATACATAACAAACCAAGCTGAAAACGAAAAACAAAAATGACTAAGAAAACCTTATAAAGGATGCACATGCATCATCAAAAATGGTTGACAGACAAAAATAACCGACCAAAAATGGAAAACCTTGGTGTAGGAAAAGATAAACAAATGACAAAATGAACAAAGGTCCAAGCTTTTGTCTTGTCGGCCTGCGAATACTCATATAGCATAACAGAAAGACCTAAACCGATATATACCAATATTCAAACCTCATCATACATTCCAACCCAAGTTGAATAGGAAAAACAAAAATGAGGAAGAAAACCTTATAAAGGATCCACATGCATCATAAAAAATGGTTCACAGCCAAAAATCGTTCACAGACACAAATAACCGACTAAAAATGGAAAACCTTGGTATAGGAAAACATAAACGAATGACAAAAAGAACAAAGGTCGATGCTTTTGTCTTGTTGGCCTGTGAAAACTCATATAGCATAACAAAAACACCTAAACCGATATACACTGATATTCAAACCTCATGATACATGGCAAACCAAGCTGAATAGCAAAAACAAAAATGAGGAAGAAAGAGCACCTACGGTGAGTCCAACGATAAATGCAAAGGAGAGCAAATCGAAACGAGAGAGAATTCAAAACCCACAATCCAAAAGGCACAACGGAAATGGAAAATGGAAAGGCGTGTAGCAATGGAAAGCGTGAGACATCGAAAAGAGTGAAAAATTAGAAAGCGCGCATTGGTAACATAAGGGTTACACAGAAAACGACGAAAACAATTAATGGCAAGTGAAAAGACATTTTTGGGCGGGAATGGGAAGCGCTGGTAGGGCGACACGTTAGCCCTGGCAATGCCACGTCAGCATTGTCAGGGCCTTGTTTGTATCATGATAGATGACTAAGGCATTAGCCTTAGAAACTAAACTTTTAGATGACAAATAATTGGTACTTGACAAGGATAACTTCACGCCTGGATCTTCAAAATGTTGTGTATTGTGTGAACTTTTGGAAAGTTGATTACTCTCGATAAGCAATTTGTTTACAAAAATATTGGTAAGTTCCATAAGAAAAGATATACAATTGTCCAGTTCAGAGGCATGCTCACTTTTCCACATCAACACTTTTTCTTTTTCATCACTATCTTTAGCATCTGTTTGGTCCGTGGAAGATGTGAGTAGGCCCCACAAAATTCTACTAAAGCAACAAGCTGAAGAGGACAATCTATTAATGTTTTCATAAGACCAAATCCCACATTGACATTGCAAGGGGTATTATGAACAGAAACAAGCAACTGTATCTGTTTTCTCAAATTCTCAGCCATAAAGGTTAAACATTTCAATGCCTCAAGCTTGGGGGAGTCCTGAGAATATGGAAGCAAATGATTCTCCTCATGGCTAATCTTATGATTAGAGATCTCTTCACAAGGCATCTCAGCTTCTTTAATAATGGAAAAAGCGTGAACAATTTGATATTTTCCTATGCCAAACAAGACATTTGATGTGTAATGCATTAAGGAAAACATCATAGATTTACAAAGAATAATATTTTTTGTTAAGTGTGACTCTTTAATCCCAACAACCACAGATAATGACTTTGAAAGTCACAATACAGGTAGCCAACTTCCAGAAATAATCGAGTTTGGGAAGAATGGGATAGTGTTTGCCTTATCATAAAATCCGACTAATATATGCCATAATTTCTTCTGACAAGGGACAAATAATCTTAAATACTCAAAATAATAATCTCAGTGCATTGTACTCTGAAAATACAGCAAGGCACCAATAAGAAGCCTGAAAAGTTTAAGTAGGCGAAAACTTGAGAATGAATCATTTTGTTTCACAAATTATGCTTCGAACAAATCTTTGCAGTAAACAACTAAAGAATGTGTCCAAGACATTTTATCAAGGGTTCACAACTATTTGAATTTCTTTTTCTTCAGCAAGGATCAAGGAATGTGTAACCAAAAAAAGGTCAAGGAATGTATCATAAACAAATTTGAAAATTTCAAGCAAAGAGAGATGATTTTATAATTTCGTCCAATTAATTTCTTAGTTCTAAGTATTTAAAAAGTTTAGGACCCCAATCAACATTCTAAGTTCTAAGTAGAATAGGACAGTGGTCAGAAAAATTCCTTGGCAAAGTAAATTGCACACTTCCAGGCCATCTGTCCCTCCATTCATGGGATATTAAGAACCTGTCCAATCTGCTTCTAGACTCTCCATTTGGTCTAAACCAAGTGAAATGTCTACCCAAAGAAGGAGCCTCCAGGACCTCCAAATCATCAATCCATTCATTGAATTCCTGTATACTGTTGTCTCCATATAGCCTTTCACATTTTCCAATTCTCTCTGATGGATGCCTTATGCAGTTAAAGTCCCCAAGCACACACCACAATCCTTCTTGGGATGATTGTTTTAACTGTCTCACTGTATCCCCATAATATTTTCTTGTTGTGTATGTCATAAGGAGAATATATGGTAACAATGCATACTTTCTGTGCTTCTCTGATGCATTCCCCTTCCAAAAAGATGAAGCCATTACCAATTACCTTATTTTGTAATTTGAATTTTGTTTCATTCCACATGCAAAGGATACCACCAACTAAGTTGTTAGCAGGTTGCATCTCTCACATAACATCATCACTCCTCCATAAAGCCTGACATAGTGACTTATCAATTGTTTCTTTCTTAGTCTCTTGAATACACATCATATGAACATTCTCCTTGTTAATCAATCTCCTTATTGCAGCCCATTTTACTCCCCTCCCCAAACCTCTGACATTATATGAAGCTATATTCATGGATAATTTATCATGGCTCCCAAACTCTCGGCTTTTATTCTGTCTCTGTCCTCCATACTTCTTATTTTTTCTAGGATTCTACTTTGCTGATCCTCTTCTATATTCCCCACTGTCACCCCCAATTGTTTAATCATTGCTCGCATGTTGATTGCTTCTTGGGCCTGTGTTTGCCTCCACACCGAAGTCATTGCTGATATCTCTTGTCCCACTGGCAGGAGCCTTGCTTCTACTGTCTGCATGTGACTTATATACCTGCTCCTGGTTGGCATTCATTTGCCCTTCCTTCCTTTGGTGTTTCCTTTGAGACCAACTCCCACGAGAATATACTTGTCATTTGCAGCCCACTTCTTTATTATTTTTAGGGGGGTGAGGCCCAGATTAATTGCAGGTTCATTTAGTAGAACAGGTGATAGGCCCAAGTTAGGCCCATATTGTAATGTCATCATCTGTTGTCCCATGATATCTTCTATTCCATGTGCTTTGTCTACTGCATCTTTTTCCTGATAGACTTCCTTCCCTTTTGCTAAGCTTTTGTCTCATGTACAATCACGTGATGGCTGGGGGAGCTCCTTCTGTACTCTGCTAGGCTCCCCCTTCTTTCTCTTTCTTTTTTCATGAAAGGCATAGACCTGAGGCTCCTGGTTGGTAAGATAGCTTCCCAAAGGTGAGACATTTTATGCATGCACCTCGATGTTTGAGTTGACCGTTGCGTTGCCATTCACTCCAGTCATTACTCCGGAAATAAGCATCAGACAACATCTCAAAACCTTGAAATCTAGTCGGTTTGGGTGCATTTCTCTGGGGTCTCACTTCTCTTTGAGTGGTTTTACCATTCCCTTCACTTGTTTCTTCCTCTTCTGACCTTATCATTATTGAAGGTCCCTTCACTTCAGTATTCTGCTCCCAGTCCCAGCTTCTAGATTCATCAAATACCACATCCCTACTGATTATTATCTGCTTACTCTTTGAATCAAACAGCTTATAGCCTCTAGTTGAATGATATCCGAGTAAGATCATTTGTTCACCTTTATCATCTAGCTTCCTTCTTAACTGATCTGGGATATGCCTAAAACAAAGTGATCCAAAGATTTTGAAATGACTCACATTTTGTTTAGCACCACTCCAAGCTTCTTCAGGTGTTATTCCTTCCAATCTCTTTGAAGGGCTCTTATTCAAGATGAAGACAGTTGTAGACACTGCCTCTCCCCACAAGTACTTGGGCAGACTCTTGCCTTTCAACATGCTCTTTACCATATTCATTATGGTTCTGTTTTTTCTTTCTGCAGCTCCATTATGTTGAGGTGTGTAGGGAAGAGTCACTTCATGAATTATGCCTTCCTGATCACAAAATTCTTGAAATTCTGTAGAAACATATTCACCACCACCATCTATTCTCAATATCTTGATCAATAAGCCACTTTGTTTTTCTGCCATATTTTTGAACTTCTCAAAGACTTCAAAGACATCACTCTTCCTTATTATTAGATAAACCCATACTTTCCTAGTCAATTCATCAATAAAGGATATGAAGTATCTATTTCCACCAAGAGATTCAGTCTGCATAGGGCCACACACATCAGAGTAAATCACTTCAAGTTTCTCCTTTACCCTGATTGGTACATTTTGTTTGAAAGTGCTTCTTGATTGCTTACATTGTAAAAAACCATCACATACTTCACTAGGAGGCTTGATATGAGGAAAACCCAGCACCATTTCTCTTGAGTTTAACTGAATCAGATCTCTAAAATTTAAATGGCCAAATCTGTAATGCCATAACCACTCTTCACTATTTACTACAGTGGCAAAACATTTCTGTTCTATCACATCAATCTCAATTTTAAATGTTATATTTTTTGAAAAATGGGACTTCAAAATGAGCTTGTGATCTTTGTCAAACACTCTCAACATCTTGTTTTCAAGCTTAGTCATAAAGCCCTTTTCTAGTAATTCACCTAAGCTAAGGAGATTACTTTTCATACCTGGTACAAAGAGTACATTAGTGATGCAAGACTAACCTCCATCCTTTGTTTTGATATAGACCTTCCCAATTCCTTCAGCACTCAAAGTTCTATCATCAACAAATTTGACTTGGCTATTCATAGATTGATCAAGGTTGAGAAACCACTCTCTTCTTCCTGCCATATGAGTTGAGAAGCCTGTGTCTAGGTACCAACAATTATCACTTGCCCCTTCAATTTGAGTAGTTACCATTAGCAATACCTGTTTAGTGTCTTCATCTTCTTCCTGAGCCAATTTTGCATCATCGCCTTTAGGTTCTCTTTTTTTATTGGGTTTGCTGTAACACTCATCAGCAAAGTGCCCAAACTTTTGACAGTTAAAGCATTGAATACTTCTTTTGTCAAATTTCTTTTTGTTTGAAGAGTTTTGGGAATTGGATCCCCCTCCTTTCTTGTGGTCCTTATCACTGTTCTTATTTCCCCTCCATTTATTGCTCTTCCATTCAGTTTTCTCTTTCTTCCATCTATCACCATGCTTCTTTGGATTAGACCATGCTTGCAAGGCTTGTTCACTTTTCTTCTCATTGATCCTTTCATTCATTCTCTACTCATGAGATTCCAAAGATCCTTGCAATTCCTCTAGGCTAAGCTCTTCAAGATTTTTGGATTCCTTAATGGCTACCACAATATGGTCGAACTTGGGTGGCATGGTTCTAAGCACCTTCTCTACAACTGATTGCACAGTTATCTTTTCTCCATAGCCCTTCATTGAATTCACCACTGTCTGTACTTTTGTGATGTACTCAGTAACTGATTCATTCTTTTTCATTTGTAGTAGTTCATATTGTCTCCTTAGTGTTTGCAACTTGGTCTTCTTGGTTTTTGTGGCTCCATCATGAGATTTCTCCAGAATGTCCCATGCTTCTTTAGAGGTTTGAGCCATTGCTATCTTTTCAAAGTTAGCAGTATCTACACTTTGGTGCAAAATGAAAAGTGCCTTGTAATCTTTCTTTTCCTTTTCTCTATCAACAACCTTTTGTTCATTTGTTGCTCTCTCTCCCATAGGTATATAACCTTCTTCTAAGAACTCCAAAACCCCTTGGAATCGCATCACCACCCTGATCTAAATCTTCCAATTTTCATAGTTCTTTCCTATGAGAATTGGTAGATTTGCAGGAATTGAGCTAGATATTGCAGCCATCAAAGAACTCCTTCAAGAACACCTCCAAGAACCTTTCTTTCTTTTCTTGTTAGGGATTCTTTCCCCTTCTATCGAAACCAATGCTCTAGATACCAATTCTTGGAACACACACATTGTTCCTCACTTAATTGCAAGAGATGCAATTTACTCCCTCACACATTCACCCGTGTATCACTCACTGTTTCAAGCAAAGAATTGCACACCTACACACTAGGAATAGCACCAGAGACAGAAAATGATAGAATGAAAAAAAATGTGTTATTAAGATGTATGTATGTCCTTTTATACAAGCACAACAAAGCAGCAACACTTTACACTTAGGCTAGGCACTTATAACAAAATTTTAAAATTTTGTTACTCTGTTATATTCAATGTACAATCAAATCTACACCACACAAAACAGAATTAAACTCTCACACCCCATAGTTTGTACTACTGACGCCCACATCACCACATACAACTTCAATAATTGTTTGTAAGTAAGTGCTTTGCTGAGCTTGATTGTTGTTATCCAGTTCAGATGTTTCATTCATGTCCACATTGCCATACATGCTAGAGGAGGGGAAATGAACATCATCAAGGTCTCCAGGGTAGTTTTTAACACTTTCCATAGAATCACCATTCACACTATGACATATTATGTCCATTGCAATGATAGATGATGCACGGGTTGAGTCTCTAGCTGATTGGATACCCATTGGGCGGTCACTACCTTGACGGTATGAAGAAACTCGATTTCCAGTAATGTAAGCCTCTAAACCCATTGAATGACTCGGACCGGCACCAGATGAGTCTCTTTGTTGAGGTGAACAATATGTGTCAAAAATATCAGAGTCACGTGCATGTTTTGAAGGACCAGCTGAATATTGTTCACCATCTGTAACTTCATCACCATCACGATCAATGACAGTTCCTTATACACTATCAGCCTGTTGTTGCTGTGACACCTTCTACCCCTACATATATATAAATAAATAAAATATATAAAAATATCGGTAAACAAATTCACATGGGTAAAAGGTTCACATTCACTTCACTATTATCAATTAAAACTTATTAAAAACATATTCGGCTCAAAATAAGGCCGTCAAGATTTACAAAAAGTGTTTTGTTAAATCAGCGAGATAAAATAAAATAGAGTAACATCATTCAATTAATATATAACTTATGCCCCAATGCCATAGCCTATTAAAGTATTGTGTCCCGACGTCCTTCAGTACAAGGTTCCTTAAAGCAATCCACCTAGTCATCTTCTCCCCCGAACACAAAGTTCAAGATCATCACAGGATCCAAACACAAACAATACACGGGGAGTGAGTTATCGCATTCCTAACTAATAGAGTAGCAAGATAACTAGATATACATATCATATAAACAAAATAAAACTTACTTAAACATAACTCACGTAATTTCACCACTTTGTCATTCAAAATTCCCTTTTCAATCACCAATTACACTTTTCAATGATCAATCACATTACACAAGAATCACACACTCCGATCAAGGAATCCCTGGCAATCCTGAGACATTTTTGGATGGCCTCTTCATGTGTGGATGTGCCTGGCGCATTTAGATGCTGCTCCAACGCCTCCGCGATCGCATGACAAGCCTCCTGTTAAATAGAAAACAAAAGAATTATACAAATTAGTATTAAAATAATTGAAGTAAATGACATACATCTAACCAAATAATAACACTTACCATTGCATGTCTGGGCTCGTCTACATCAGGATCCGCATATGTCGATGTCGGTGCTTCCTCATGAGGGATATGATTGGGTTGTGTTGCATATGCATCTCGAGGAGGATCTGTCTGTGGCGTAGTCATGAATGAATGTGATATGACGAAGAACCAGTCTATGTAGTCAGGCGCACACTGACCTGGCACAACACATAGATCACCTACTGCCGCTAGATGGTCTGAGTAATGTGTCCAGGTATCGTCCATGTCATCATATGACACCCATGAATGGATAGGGTGTGCAGGAATGCACTGGACGTAGCTGAACTGGTGCATAACCCTCTCCGGTCTGTATCTGGCAACATGCCCCAGCGGAGCTGTCCCGAGAAGCACGAAATCGGATGAAAGTCCTACACAGGTCGGTGCGCCGCATATGGCGTCCAGCAGACATCTGCGATCCTCAGACGATCCAGGCACTGCCTGTACGTTGTTGTAGATACCTTCTTCACAGTCTTCTTCATCGCAATCCACCGACACGCACGTGATGACACCTCGTCGTAGTCTGAATCAACATTGCACTCCGCAACTGACGAAAAGTGCTCGTATATCCAGTACTATAGGGTTTACCCGAAAATCATACATATTAATTAAATATGCACTCATTAAACCATTATTGTAAATAAATTATGAAATACATGTTAATTACCTGTAACAAGGTGATGTAACCAGCAAGCTGTCGGTTGGTGCTGAGACTGGCATCATTAAGCTGATCATACATATGGACGAGGCCAGCAGCTCCCCATGCATACCACCCAACAAGAGTGAGGTCACGGAACGCCTGTAAATGTGAGACATGAACATGGGCTGTACTCTTATTAGCAAAAAGAGTGCAACCCAAAAGAGGTAGAAGATAAGCGCAAGCGGCAGCTATCCAGTGCTGCATCTGACATCTGCATTGGTATACGTCTCGTAGCCACTACAGGCGTACATATGGTCCACCACATTGGCCTGTCTCGGCCATGGCCACCACTGCTGTGACCATCAGTAACTCAACCAACAGTACCACCGCCTCGTCGGTGCATAGAGGCTGGAGTCATGGAATGCGCCAACGATAGGCAAATGGAGAAGAGATGCGACGTCGTCCAGCGTGATCGACACCTCCCCCACAGGAAGATGGAAACTAGAAGTCTCCCAGTGCCACCTCTCCACAGAGGAGGATATAAATCCCCGATCACCGATGTCCATCGAACACGTGATCAAAGGACTTAATCCTGTCCCAGCAACCATGTCCTCAATTGTAGGAACAGGCCTGCCCAAGTTATGCACCTTCTTCCCATGGGAGCATAACTTCAACTCAGGACGTTCCCGAATCGAAGTACAAAGGAACACACAATTTGTTCAAATAACGTCAATCAGTAACCAAAAACTCAAAAAAAATAAAAGTTAACTAACTTTAATCGTATAAATACCTGTCCAGACCATACGCTGCCCGCAACATGGTCAACATACTTTGTAAGCACTGATGAGTCCCTGGGTCCACCAAGAAATCCCACAGGCTTGTCCCCATCAGTCTCTACACCGGTATCCTGTGCGTCAGTCTCTGCACCGGTGGCCTGTGCAGCAGCATTTACCATGGGCTCATCCCCAGCTACAGCAGCCTCTGCCTCTGGTACCGCAGGCGAGTCCGTAGGTACCACAAGCACATCATCATCAAGAATTACCGGTACCCGTCACTTGCGTGCCGATGCGGTCGGCCTTTGGCATTGGGGAGCACTGTCAGTATCATCACCATCCCCTCCTCTCCCCAAACCTTTGGCACCAACCCTACCTAATGCACGACCTAATCCTCTAGTCTTAACCATGATTTGCAAATGTCTACCACAAATTTCATCACTAAACCACACAAATTCCAATCAATCCTTTTATGTGTGTATGGTTTTCGAAATTTCATTTGGTTGGGTTTCGAGAAATTTGGTGTTTTGTGTTTGGGTTTGGACTATTGCTGTTATGTTGGGCACCGGGATTATAATAGTATACAATAGAAACACGGGCATCGGGAGACATTTATCAAAATAGTATATAAGTATACCTTGAATCATTAACAATTTTCTTGACTTTTACTTAAATAACATACTCAATTTGCATGATCCACTTCTTCAATCCTTTTAATTAGCATTAACAATTATAGTTTTAGAATCATTAATAATTTTCTTGACTTTTACTTGAATAACATTATTCCTAAACTAAATGACATTCGTAGCACACATCCAAGGATATTTTGCATTTTTGTTTGTTATAGAGTTAAACACTCTTCTCTATAAGGTGAGGTAAATGTAAGTACTCTTGTATGTGTTTTGTGTTTAGAGACTCTCTGCATTAGACTAAGGTATCATCTCCCTGGTCTCTTAATTTTCAATTACCTAAAAATATATTGTTAAAACATATAATCATGCATTCATAATTTGTTGATGGCAAAATGGTATTATTACATACCTCTTGTAAGGAAGTATGAGATTAATCAATCAATTATGATATTTAACCAGATTATAGGCATGTTTTTCATGAATGGGATATGCAGTAGCACAATCAATACAATGTACAACATATGATAATAATCAAATATCAAATATGTGTATCAATTGCAAACAAAACAACTAAAACAAGGACCTAATTATTCTTGTGGTTCTCATTTATCCATCTTAAAACTGAAACATAATCCCACGATCTTGTGGTTTTGATTATAACTCATGGGAGGAGTGTTATATAGGGGTCACTGAAATTTAACTTTTCGAAGGACCTAATTATTCTTGTGGTTCTAATCTTTTTTAGGCACATGACAAGGCAGCCTCAAAATTAACCCTAAACCTTAATTTAATAGCATTTTCATAAATAATAAACTAATTTTTATTTTTAAAAGTTTAAGTTCCTTCATGCGGATCAAGTGATCCGCAAGCTTCATGCGGATCAACTTGATTCGCATAAAGCTCGCAGATCAACTTGATCCGCATGAAGGAATTCATCAAAAATACTCATGCGGATCATATACCTTGTACTTGATCCGTATGCTAAACCATGAATCTTGCGGATCAACTTGATCTGCATTTAGCCTTAGAGAACCCTACCAATTGCGAATCAAGTTTATCCGCATAAAACTCGCGGATCAACTTGATCCGCGTTAAGCTTCACACTATCCTACCAAATGCGGATCACCTAAAAACTACGCGGATCATCTACATCCCTACCACTACTGCGGTTCAACTTTAACGCAAACGCAAAACACCTAAATGCATGTGCGGATCAACTACCCTAAGCACTACACAAAGCAACAATGGAAACGTAACGACAACGACGAAGGAGTGCTTACCTTGACAATGGCGATGTGCTGAAGAAGAAGAAGAAGAATAAGAAGAAGAAGAAATGAACAATGGCGCCGCAGAGGGAAAAGACAATGATGGAGAATGGAGAGTTGCCAACGATGGAGAAGAAGGAGGAAGAAGAAACGAGCAATGGCACCGCAAATCAACTTGCTGGGTCGCACACGGTCGCAAAAAAAGGAGGAAGAATGAGTCGCGGGAAGAAGAAAAGCCAATTGCTGGGTGCAAATGTTTTAAATAAATAAGTAGGGACATTTTGGTCTTTTGCGCTTAAGTGCTGGGTGCACCTTGCATGAGCCTTTAAGTTCCTATCATAACCTATAAGGGTAATCATTACAAGTTTAAAACAAGCATATGCATTCTTGACTTTAGACATACAAGATGCGACTCTTTGTCATCTAGGCCTACAGGATATCATTATTAAGATATTGAAGCATAAGTGAATCAGTACCATACTACCCACAAGGAAAAGATGGACGAAAATGTAAATATACACATTGTGGCTGTAATATAATTAGGGAAAACCATGGTCAGTTCAAACCTGAGGCTTCCCAAGCCAATTTGAAGGAATAAATGTAGCCAAACGTCTTAATAAATCTCCTCTTTCCCAAGGTCTACATGAAGATCTTGAAGAACCAAAAAGCAGAACCGCCAGCACTTGTGCTCAATGAAGTCCATGGTGGTTGTGAACCAACACACGAGAGAGAAGCCGCTTTAGAGACTTGTCCATGACTTGACCCATCTATGCTGCCAACATTCATTGGAACAGCTGGGGATGATGCCCCAGCAGAACTGATAAAATTATGAATAATTTGTCAATTGAAAGGGTCAAATAAACAACATAATAAATAGACAAAACAATTGAGTGTCTTAAAAAAATATCACAATTTACAATCACCAGTCACCACCAATACATCACATATGCATTAAGTTCAAATCCGTAGAAAATTAAGAAACCATCTGTTTTACATGAATCAAGGAAGGAGGTTAATTCTAAATTTGAGCTTTACAAACGCACAATGGAACCAAAGGGTTTTCACTTCAGTAGGATTAAGACATTGGCTGTGTATTGCAATTTTAGCAAGAAAGAAACAAAAAGAAAATGATTTGGAAGTAGAAATTAATGAATATTACAACATGATAGAGAAATTAATGAATATGTCAAACACAGGATACAAGTTGAGTGGTTAAAATGGAGAAAGGAATGGGGTTATTTGTAAAACAAATAAGAAAACTACATTGAATTCAAAAGAATAATTTTTTTACTAAATATTTTTGTGTAATCGAAGTTAATATTTCTTTTACATAATTAATATATATTTAATTACATTAAAAATAAAATATCAACATAATCATTATTATTTTTTGCATAAAAATTAGTGTCTAAAATTTTCTCTTTAAGCTGATAACTATTCATTTCTTATTTATTATCCTCTCATTTAAATAAGTTATTCACGATTTTATTCTACCTGAACAAATTTTAATTTTCTTCAACATGTATATGCTAATATGTTCAAATAAAAATCATATATAAAATATCGCACGTAGGTATGATTTTTTATTAATAAAAAATAAGTAAAAAAATTTCACTTAATTTAGAAGGATGAAAATTTTACCTGAGGTCACATTAATATCTAAATTATTATGATAAAACTATATTTTTATAAAATTACTAAGATAATAAAATATAACACATTATATTATATTATATACAAAATTCAAATAAAAAATCTTAAACTAATTTTTTAGACAAAAAATCTTAAACTGTTAATCATGTACGGCACGGATCAAAATCTAATTATTTATTAAAAAAAATGTTGTTTTACTAAAAATAATCGGTCCCAAAATTTTCATTCACGTGCAAGTGTGCAACTGTGTTATTTTGTAATTTAATTAGGATTATGGTACTTATATATACAAAAAAAATACTATTAAAAATAGTGTACATTAAGTATTTATAATAATAGATATATAATATTATAAAAATACTAAAAATATCAATTATAATATAAAAAAATTACGAATTGACATACAAGTTTCGAATACATGTGTGATCATTTAGTCTTCGTAGCTGATTCGTTTCGTTACAACACATTTATTTCAATATAGTTTAAAATCAAATTAATAACATTAATTAATCAATGTATATTTGAGTGGGGGAAATCAATTGCGGAAATTAAATAATACGGGTATATTAATTAATTTGTATCAAATTATACTTGATATCCAAATATAGATATCTTTTAATATTAAAACAGATTAGATTTATATTAAAGTAACTATTTGTATATACATCTAAAAAAAAGTAACTGTTTGTATCAAAATAAAAATAAACTGATATATTTTTTATATTAAAAATAGATTATATTTTAATATAACCAAATTTATTTTTTCTGATTATATACCAAAATTTGTATTTAATTAAAAAATGAAATATACCAATTTTTATTTTGATAGTATATAGAGGAACTTTTATTTTCTAATTAATAGGTTTTAAATAGTTACCTTTTATTTTTATATTAAAAGCATTCATATTAAAATAACTAGTCATATCAAAATAAAAGTTAATAAATTTAATCTGTTTTTAGTACAAAAATAGTATATATGCGTACATATATATATATATATATATAAATTTTGAATTTAAATTTTTTTTCAAGTAAATTTTTAAATAAAGGTTGCTGTTACATGTTCTTTTACATTTACTATCGTGCCATTAAAAAAAATAATAAATTTTTAATAAAATACAACTATTACATGTTAAACTAATAAGTTGATATTCTGGTAAGATTGAATATGATTTTTTAAATAAAATCTTGGATTCGAGTACATTATATATTATAAAAATATGGTTGAGGAGGAGGTGGAGGGAAAAAAATCATACTAAAGTTCCAACACGAAATCAATAAATATTTTGTACCAATAGTGTAAATTCAAATATTTTGAACAAAATAATTTCTTAATAATATATATCCCATCAATTCAAATTTTTTACGGTATACACAAGGAATTAATATATATATATATATATATATATATATATATATATATATATTAATTAAATAAAATCTTTAATTCCCGTTTCAAAAATCACATTTAATACCTCATTCTTTCCTTCTTTATAATCTTTGCATAAAATGTGATCGCTCAACGTATATTTTTATGTTTTATTCCCTTTGCTATGCCATCTACAAATTGCTTTTAGTTTGCGAAGTGATTCTTTTCAGTGAGACATTCACTTTGAAGATAGCTAAGTGTCCATTGTACTCTAAGGGGAAATTTGGTTCCAATTTGGTTTTTTAATTTTTAAAAGTTAAAAATAATCTCTTATTTATTAAAAATTGTAAAATGTCTCTTAAGTAATTTTTTATAGTATGATTATCTTTAAAAAAAAACTAAAAAGGACATTATTTCAGAGGCACCCTAAAGCATGCTATAAAAAATTACTTAAAGAAACATTTTATAACTTTTAATAAGACATCATTCTATAACTTTTAAAAAATAAAGAATCAAATTACAATCTAAAATAAAGATAAAATACCATGTTAATAATTTAGTCTTTTTTTCTTTCAATATTTTAAATCTAAAACAAGATAAATTAACTTAAGATTTGTTGCATTTTTTCTTATCTGAAGATATATTAGATTTTTTTTTTGACAGAATGAAGATATATTAGATATATGAATTAGTTCTAACATTTTAAGATTTACTTATTACTTCCCAATAAAATAGAAGAAAAATTAAATTATTTTGGTCGAACACCATAATTTTTTTTACTATTTGTTTTTGTTTGAAAAAGAAATAGAACAATTAGAGTTATAGATTGATTTCAATGGTTTTTGTTTTTGCCAAAGATGATGAGTGTACATTAATCCATTGGATAATCCTCTTCGCCACAGATGGTTGTCATTAATTTAAAAAAAATTTACATACAAAAGAAATCGAACATGAATTATCCCCTTAAATAGATTGTTCCACTCATGTGAACACAATGAGACCTTATACCATTATATCAACTATATTGATTATTGATTTTCAATGGTTTGCTAATGTAGTGTCCCATATTTCTATTAATCAGGGTCTTATTTATGTCAAACCTTATGTAGTTTGTAGATCTTGCTATCTGTTGACAATGAAATTTTGTGTTTGTTTTCATCAACATACATAATCTCAGATATTTGAAGAAAGGGACAAGTACTTTCTTTGGAGGTCTTTTATCCTTCTCGATAGGTCTTTTACAATGGGCCAATGTGTTAAATTTGTATCATTAGAAGAAAAAAAGTGTACAGAAGAAAGTAAAGTGCTTGAATAGAAAGGTATATAAAATTTAAAAAGTAATAAGTTTCGAGGAGAAATTGAGATTCGACAGAGATGAAAATTTAGAAAAAGTATAACAAATGTAAAAGACAATGATAAAGTTACTCTATAAATGCGGTAAAATACTAGAATTGAAATGATTAAGAACATTGTACTAACTCGTCGATCCACGAGCATCGCGACTGTGGACATAAGAGGATATTTGGGTGTTTAGAAGTTTCGACCCTTATCACATAATACAAACTAGTATTTATAGACAAAGATTCCTAACTATCCATACCGGCTAATAACTTCCAATAATCTTCACCATTGATTACTTGTATCTTCAATCTTCATTGTTGATGACTTTTATCTTCAATTCCTATCATTGATGTTTCTAGGATCTTGATGCTCTAAATCTTCAATTTTTGAATACCATAGGGTTAACATAAAACATTATTTCAATACTTAGTCGAAGTAATGTGGGCATTAACACTATGGCAAGATTCCATTGGAGTGACAACTCCGAGGAAAATTTCTATGTACTTCTTCTATTCCATAATAATTCTCATATAAAAAGAAAAAATTTATCCCAAAATAATTGTCACTTTAGTTTTTCAATGTAACATTATTTACTTTTTTCACTTATATTCCTTATAATATTAATAATATGGGTTACAACAGCAAAAATTGAATTAATGATGAAAAGGATAATTTTTTCAAATTAAAATTTTGTTTCATATATATATATATATATATATATATATATATATATATATATATATATATATATGTATGTATGTATATATATTAAATTTTCTTTATTTGTGTAAAAATAACTTAGCACGACAACTATAATGGAGACATGGAGTAATTGTTTCTTTGTCTGAAAGAAGGAAAAAAAAAACATTTGCACATGGATGAAGTGCTCCTTGGGTCTTTTTCGGAGGCATTTACTTTTTGCACTTCCCTACCTGCTTCCTACACTTCCTATTTTTATTGTGTGGACAACATCTCAACACTCATTCCCCCAAATGTCTCAACCTTAAATCCCTAACACCTCCCTTGAACCTTCAAAATCCCATGCACCCCCGCACGACCCTGCACTTGGACAGAAAGATCCTATGAAGCTTCACTGTTTCCTGGGATTGACTTTGGGCTTTTCCTGCGCAGCTTAGGTAGAGGGCAAAGAAGGCCTCCATCTGGGGGGGCCAGAGCCATCAGTGAGATACCACTCTAGAAGAGCTAGAATTCTAACATTGTGCCAAAACCTACGGGCCGAGGAACAGTCTCAGATAGATAGTTTCTATGGGCGTAAGCCTCCCAAAAGGTAACGGAGGCGTGCAAAGATTTCCTCGGGCTTGCCTGAGTCGGCAATCCCACACGATAGTCACATTGTTTCGCTTAGTAACCTTCTAGGCGCGATACCGACGAAGGTAAGTGATGGACATTTTTTGGTTAAAAATGCGTTGGTCAAATGTGGTGTTGGGTTCTGGTGTGAGTGTGCCTGGCTTCTGTGGAGTGGATGTTGGATTTTGGTGTTGGTGTTCTGGAACATATTTTGAAATTTTCAAGTTTATTATGCAATACTCTTAATACACTTGTAAATCCAAAAATGTTCTACAAAACACCTATTTCGTAATACAAAACTTTATATATTTTGGCTTCTAAAATAGGTAATCTGAAACACATTTCATATTTACAAGTGAGTTATGGAATGATATTCCATAATGAACTTATAAATCCCGAAACGTGTTCCATTATACACTTCCAAAAAAGTGTTTTAGATTTTTTTTCTTTCGAAATAGGTGTTTTGGAATACCCATTTCGAAACGTGTTCTGGAGTATCTATTCCGGATTGCAAGTATATTATGGAACATCCATTCTTGAGCAACATTTGAGGGAAGGGAGTAATGAGACTCATTAAGGATAATTTTGTTCAAGAAATGAAAATAGGAAGAGCAAGAAGCAAGTAGGGAAGTGCAGAAAGTAAAAACCAACTGCTGATATTGAACGTGGCTGAACAAGTTGTGGAGCCAGACCCAGAAGCGAGGGCGAACACCATTATTCATTACTATTTGTTTTTGTTTTTCGTTGTTCTAATTGTGTGGAAAAATAAATTTAACTTTTTTTTTTCAGACTACATTTTCACTTGTTCTTGTCCTGGAAATAGAAAAAAGTGCTTTAAAATTCAAGCTCGAGGTTGAGTTTTTTTAATGCCAATTAATTAAAATAACAATTTTAATATTAATAATGGTTTTCTAAATATTGGTTTAGATTGAATGGATAATTTAGTCTAAGTATATGGTTACCAAATAAGTGTATTTCCTTTATATAATGATATATATTATAACAAATTTCAAATGCTAATATACTAAGAAAAAATAAATTTTCATAAAAAAAGAAAAAAATTAATTTATGTTAATTAAGAAAATAAGTTAATATAATTTAATGTTGATAATTTCATTTAAAAAATTTACTTATTTCCTAAAGTGTCATTTACATTTAATTGCATAGAACAAAAAAAAAATTGTTGAAAATAAAACTCTAATTAAATAAAAAAATATTTTGGAGATGATATCATTAAATAGGAAAAAATTAGTTGAAATTTGCTTAATTATATTTTATCTCACAATATATATATATATATATATATATATATATATATATATATATATATATATATATATATATATATATACATATTTTTTCTTATATTTTAGTCTAGAAATAGTAATATATTAATAAAATTATTTTGAGAATTTGTTTTATATTAGGGTACTGGTTAAAAAAGTAAAAAGAAAAAGATTTTTATTGGAATGTGAAAAGAATATACTCCTATATATAATTATCCAAAATGACGCGATTAAAAAAATAGACATAAAAGAAATGGAAAAAAAATAAATATATTTATAAGTAGCCAAAATGATAATATTATTTATTTGAAAAATATACTATTTGAGAGTGTTTGTTTCACGGAATCTTGTTAGATTTTCAAATATATGAAGATATGAATATATTATTTAGAAGCTATTAAAAAGAGATTCTTCACCATATTTTATTTTCACTTTTATGGGAAAATGAGATTCTAATGCTTGTATTGTTTTTGTATTAATTTGATTTTTATAGAAGGAGATGAGAATGTGAATTCCTATACGGTTAGAATGTGATTTATTATATAAAAATAATATTAAATTCTCATTACTAATATCTACTATATCCTACTATTTCTCTACTTAGCTATCAATTTTATTATTCTTGCTGTTGTGCTCCTACAATAGTAGTTTTCATAAGGGACAATAGGAAAATTCTAAAGGTTCACCTCAATTTTTGGGATGGATAAGGAAAGAGAAACAGAAAGAAAAGAATAAGAAAAAAAATAACAATATGATAAGTGATATCATTAAAAAAAATAGACATAAAATATATGGAAGAAAAAAATATTTATAATTAGCCAAAATGATAATATTATTTATTTAAATAACTATACTATTTAGGAATGATGGTTTCGCGGAATCCTATTGGATTTTCCAAAATATGGACATTTGAATATGTTTTTCAATGTTTGTTAGAAAGGTAGTAATAAAAATAGATTTTTGAACATTTTTTAGTCATGAAAATGAGATTCTCATACTCTTTTTATTTTTGTATTGATTTGGTTTCCATATAATGGATGAGAATATGGATTCCTATAGGACTATGTTTTATGGTATAAAAATACTATTATACTCTCACTACTAATATCCACTACTTCACTACTTTTTTATTTACCTACTAATTCTATTATTCTCGTCATTTGTGTAAATTATATTTTATTCCCGCTTAATTATACTCACCTGAAAATTATACATCATGCAAAACATCTTCAATTGTATTTTAATTTTGAATTTAATTTCATATTTATGTATGTCTGAATGATGCATGACGTTGGTGTCATTTATGATCGATTCATGGTATAGTTGGAGTTTAATATAAAATATAACAATTTCTTTAATACAAAATATTTTAGTAATATAAAATATATTCCTAACAAAATTTGTGTGAGTCAAACATATATTTTAAATATTCCTAGAAATATAAAAAAGAATTTCAATAGTTAACCAAACATTTTTTTTTGAAATAGCCCAAAATGTTATTTCCATTTAATATTCTTAGGAATAATGTTCCTTGAAATCTAATAGATTCCATGAAATAAACATCTCCTTTTATTTTTGTTTTAGTATTAGAGTATCTGCAATGCATAATTATTTAAATTGATTATTTATCTTAAATTTTTAAGTCCTACAATTAGAATTAGGAGTGTACACGAGTGAGTTGGGCTGAGTTTAACACGAAAGTCCCAGATATGTTTTCTTTTTAGCACCTTTGCATGTGAAGTTGGAGCTTTTGACCCTTGTTGTGTAGGAGGTTCCTACACTTGTTGTTATAGTGGTGGAGCTTTAGCACGTGCAAGTTCATTAGGACATTGAGGAGTAAGAGTGGCAAAAGACTTGAGGCACGGACACTTCTATTACGACTTCTATTTGCCATTTGTTTAAAACAACCTATATACTATAAAGAAAAAAATATCAACAACAAAATATACTCGATTAAAAACTACTGAAAACAAATGAGATATAATCCAACATCTCAATTAATATTTACCATTTAAAAAACTTTCAAATCATCCGAACTCTCAATTAATATCTAGCATTTAGAAAAGTTTCAAATGATCCAAAATCTTAATCAAACAGAGTTGTAATCCAAAATCTTAGAGGGCTATTATTATTATTATACAATCAAAGCAAATATGAATACAACCAAAACATTAGAATAGAACATTTATGATGTATATTTAATCAAATTTTTTATTGGAACTATAGACTCAAGACCCATTATACAATGAAAATCATTTAGTACTACATGTTTTTTTAACAATTGTCTGCAAAGATTATTTTTTATTATTATTATTTTTAATATTATTATTATTAAAATAATATATATCTTCGTATTGGGTTGCATCATGAGTCTATAATATAAAACCCTTTACCAACTTATTTAAAACCCGTGAGGTAATTGTATGATTTTCCAAGGTAAAAGAGCCCCGACCAATTAGAAACAAAAATAAATAGAAACAAAGTTCCAATAAAAGGAACCCACGGACCATATTCTTCTCCAATTTGAGTTTTGCTCACGTCTCGAATGAATTCAAGAACATATTCAAAGAAATTCTGACCGAAAGCGGGAATGGTTTGCAGATTTCGAATAATTAGAATGACTGAAACCAATAAGAGAGCAATTACAAGTTTAATTGGATTGAGTTGAATTTTACACAAATACTTAAAAATCTAAATCAATCGATTTGGATTGGATTGATTTTCCTGATCATCTGGACCCATAAATACTCCAATCTACAATGTCATTTAACAATTTTACATAAAAATTTACTCTAATATTAAAAGTTATTAGATTATTTAACGAGTCACATTAAATTGTTACAAAAATAAATTTTTTATTGGTTTAAAATCAGTTAAGCAATAATTGATGATTTAAATAACTCACTTAAGTAATACACTATTAAATTATGTGTTTCAATAAAAAAATTTATTAAACAATATTACTTAAGTTTAAATAACTCATGTAACCATGCGTATCGAAGATGCTCATAGTTGTTTAAAAAAATTCAGAGAAACTAGTGTTATCCTTTAGTATAACGTGGATTCACCGCTGCAAAGAGTTCAGCTGCATCACTAATGTTTGTGGTCCATCGTATATGTGAAAACGAGTCCTCCACCTCAGCACATCACCATAAATATTTCATATATATACTAGTTTTTCTGAGAATTGGGAAAAAGAAAATATTGTTAATTTGCCTCACCTGATAAGATAGTGACTGCCACACTTGCTAGAAAGTGAGGAATATTCAGATTACTAACGAAAGTGATATCTTATCAAACTATTTCGTAACTGTTTGTTTTTTACTTATCGATAAGAAATTGTGGTGACGATTCTGTTCACAAACCAGAGAGGCAATGATGAGGGAATAAAGAATGTCTGGTAATATTATGAATAACACCAAGATTGCTCACATCTTTGTAAAATGGCATTGGTAAATAATGAGTGTCACGGGTTATTTCTTTAATTCTTTACCATCAAAGAACTATACGGAATAAGAGTTTGTGAAACAGAGTACAGTGTAGAAACTAAGAAATTGATCAATAATTTATGTAATCAAAATCAATAGTATCTAAAGTAAGTGAATCCAACAATACTCATAAAGAAGAGGACTGGAAAATAACGTAAATAGAGGAGAAAGGAATGTAAGAAAAATAAGAGAAATATTTTGTATTTTAAATAAGAGAGTGATATGGGAGATTTTTTAAACAATGTGTAAGGCCTTTTTTGCTTAAAAAAAATTAATAACAAATATATTTTTATTGGTAAGCATAAAGCTTGAACTTTATTTGTCTTATCCTTACGTTAGTTCGATTATTTATGAAAAATTTCAAGTTTGAGATGTCCACTAAGTAAAAAGAGTATGATTTAATTTATTCGTTCTTTATGTATACTCTAATTAGTATACTATATTCTATACAATTAGAGTTAATCCTTTTTCTATTTAACATTTTCAATAATTGTGGTGAAGCGTGAGCAGACAAATGTTAATTAGTTTCAAATAAATTTATTTAAGGTTAATTCCATTGGTCTCGAACTGTTTGAAAACTTTGAAGCAAGTCCCTGAATTATTTGGTCAAACTAGCTTATAGTTAGTAAAAGAAACTTAATAAGCTCTTGGAGTACTGCTTTACCAAACACAATCTAAAAGATAGGTTTGTGGTGAATAAAAAAAGAGTTCCAAGAATTAATTTATATAGCGATTTTAAAAGCTCTACGAACTCTTTTTTTTTTCTTACAAAAAATACATGATCATGGCCCAATTAAAAAAAATCTAGACATTTATATGAAAATTCTCAAATAGTTCGTGAACTAAATGCGAAATTTAATCTTTTATCTAATATACACATATTATATTAAAGTGTCCATAGAAAATAAAGGGCATGTTTTATTATTATTTTTTGAAACATTTTTTTATTTCTAAACATTAAAAATAAAAACAAAAAAGCTTGTTTGATAAAAAATATTTCCAGTTAAAATTTTGAAAACAAGTTTTGGAAACTTTTTTACAAAATTAAACTGAGAAAAACAAAGACGACTATATCTACTTAATTATGATGTTTTCAAGAGCTAATAGCTGTTAATATAGTGGCAATTATTTTAAAAATAATTCATTTCATTAATGTTATTTAAAAAAGAAATCTCTAATATGATCTAATATAGTTTTATACATCACTAGGTCTTTAAATTATTTAAAATTTTTAATTAAGTCTCTAAACTAAAAAAAAAATGTAATTGAATCTTTGATCTTCTATAACTTTTGTAATTAGGTAGGAGAAGTTAATCAAACCATCAGAAGTTTTTTTTATGTGATGGTTTTTAGTTGTCATAAACTCACTCCAAGAATCCAATTACAAAAAATTGTAGAGAATCAAAGATCCAGATTAATACATTTTTTTTTAGTTTACAGACCTTAATTAATTAAAAAATTTCAAATGTTCAAGTACCTACTGCTGTACCAAACATATAATGTATTCAGATTTCAAATATAATAATCAAATTAAATTTGAAATTAAAATTAAGAAATATATTTTAAAAAGTAAAAAGTAAAATTAAAATTCAATTTATAAAATTAGGATAAATCATGTAATTTAATAAAAATAAAATAACTCCTAAAGTTACTCTAGTTTACGTATGAAAATTAATATAATATAGGGATATAAATACTATTTTTTAGATTCTATACAAGTTTTGATTAGCCACCATTTTCATTTCATTTTCATCTGCTGCTCTCCTCGTCTTTTTCATCTCCATTTCTCTCCATGTCCTCAGTTCAGTCAGTTGTCAGTTGAATAAGTGTCATAGTCAAATCTGTGTAGGTTCAAAATTTGTGCTGTGGGAAGGAATTGTTTGGGGTCGTCATGCTCCAATCTAACCATCAACAGAACCTAAACACCATGTTGGAGTGGGTGTTGTGATTCATTAAACCTGTACCTTTGTTAATTTGGTAGGGATATGTAGCTAGATTCTGGAAATAAAAAATTATTGGAAGAAAATACGGTTGATATTTCATCTCAATAATTCCATTTTAAATACACATTTAAAATATGGGTTTTCTAAAATATGCATGTATGTTTATGTAAAGGATGTTATTATATTAATTAATTGTTTTATTTTTTATTTAAATCATGAAAACAACTTTATTTTGTAAGAAAAAAAGAGTTATACAATCACGATATAAAATAATTTTACAAGTCATCGAATCAAAACTCACTATATGTTGAGTTTATTGACTTTTTATAATAATTATTTATAAGTCATATAAACAATTATTTGTTATTAGATGATAATGTAAAATTATTTTATATTATTAATGTATGATTTTTAAACTTTTTTTAAATTCTAAAAGTTATCTCTTTTTTCTTGAATTATTTATTATATTTCCTATTTTTGAAAAACTCAAACTTTTTAGAGCTCATTTGATGATCAAGATGTGATAAGATGAATAAAGACATAAGAACAAGATAAGAACATGAACATGATAAAATGAAAATAATATCAATGTTAATCTTATCAAATATTTTGTCACGCTATGATAGGTGGTGGGAAATGCGACAATGATATCAATCTTGTTAGTGACGATAATAATTACGATGGTAGTGACAATAATAATAACGATCATGCATAAGATAGTGCTAGTTACAATAATGGGGATAATAACAATGATAATAATTATAATAACAATAGTAACAGGATGATACAACAATATTGATTGACTATAGTTAATTAAGAGAGAATATATAAATGATGAGTTTTAAAGAAAAGGGGACAATGAAGAGAGATATTTTTGGAAAATAAAACATGAAAAAGATAAAGTTTTTATTTTTAGACATTAAAGTAAAAGAGATAAAAATTCATTTCTATGATTAAGACAAAATATTAAAAAAATAAATTAATGAGTGTGATAACATGTGCAATTTTTTTATTATATTCCCCTATTGTATTCATTCTACGTACCATTATAAATGGAATGAAATTATCTCATTTTCCATAAAAAAAAAATGTACAATTTAGAAAAACACGTAAAGTACAAATTGTCCGATATCTAACGGTTTAGATTCATGAATACATGAAATTGTAAATTCAAAATATTCATTTACGTAGCTTGAAAGTGGTGGAATGGTGGTGCTTCCATTATGCTTTCTTTTCCATGAATAATTTGACTTTAAAATATCTTCAATTATTAAGCAAAATTTTCCACCTCATTTTTTAAAATCATGTTAAATAACATTATATTAAACAACTTCTCCTTTTCATTTTATTCTACAAGCCGATTTTAAAAATCATTCTATAAAATACAAAAATGCAAAACACAATTACGTACCCACAACCAAGCCAAAATTTCTCACAAGATCAATTGAATTTACCAATTTTACTTTCCTAATTACTGAAAAAGAACCCTCAACCACTCTGTTTAAAACATACACTACTAGACTTTTCTCTCCCGTTTAATTTGTATGGTTAGACACTTAGACGTAGACGAATTGATCAGCATGTTGGAACGATGTTCACTCATTTCTTAACCTAGCTAGACAAAAATCGTGGCACAACAGCACGTGGGCAACTAGCATACGTCTAAGTACTAATTAATATGGATTCTCATATCTTTGCTATGGCAACCAACTTTACTCCATTTTCCCCTCACAAATTCGTTCACAATAATTTTTTTTATCAACAAATATTAATTATTAATTTATATATTAATTTTTATTAATGAACTAATTCAAACCTTTCATTTCTTTTTTCAATCACACCACATTGTCAACCATGATATTTGTGCAAGGGAGAAGATTCCAGACAATGAAAACGTTAAATTTGAAATGCCATTAGTGGATTGAAGAGATAGCAATGCCGCCACGTTGACGGCATGAACATTATTATTTTAATGTTTAAATAATATTTTTGTTTCACAGCATTTGTTAGCTCTTTATGAGTTTTAAAGAACATGATATCATTCCTTGCAACTTTCTGAACTTGAGCTAGCTAGAGAAGCGAACCTTCTGCAATTAACTATAAATTAAATCCAGTATTCTTATCGTCATGATTAACCAATCTGAAAAGATAGACTAGCTAAATACAATTTTATTATAATAATTCTTGACAAATTATTTTATTCTTTTCTTTGATATCACATTACTTTATAGTATTACTACATAGGTCTAGATTAATAAAATTTTGTAAAACAATAAATTTACTATGATTGTTTCGTACTTTATTATTCTTTCTTCCATAGAATCTTAGTACAATTTTGTAGGTAATAGTAAATTGTTGTTTTGCTTTTGTCGTTTAAAGATGTATGTGATTCCACCAATTATTTTAAATGCGATATATGTAACATCCAATGGTATTTTGATACGCCAAAACAATCAAATATATGAAGTACTTAATTATTGAGAATGTTATTGTTAAAAGAAAAAAAAATACATATACTTATTTAACCAAAAAAAAAATGGAGGGGACCATGGCTATCCCTGCTCACAAGTATATATCTCCGCCACTGCAACATATGCTTGTTAGTGTTGACATAAACGAAGACCTTAACCTTATAAGCTTATCACTAGAGGAGTTAATTTATATGTATTGGCTAATCTTGGAACCAAATCCATCGTATTCTTTACCTGCCAACTTTTCAACTTACTTCACTAATCTTTAGACTTTCGGCAACCAGGACTGCTCAAGAAAACTAATTTTAAGAAAATAACTATAATTATCATTAATTTTATATAATTAGTTATATAAAAGTAATTATAAAATTAAACTATAACTAGTGTTAAAATTATAGTTATTTCAAGTAGTTTATTTTTATTTATTCATATCTGGTTATATAATTGATTTGAGATATAACTTGTTATATAACTAATTTATACATAATCAATTTATACCCATATTTTTAAAATAATAATTAATTATATAAAATTATTTATAGTTATAATACCTACATATAATTTAATTATTTATTAATTATGATTATAGTTATATAAATACTTAAATCATCAGCATCCCTGTCAGCAATTTTCATGTGGACCCAGTTAAAACACATACTTTATAGACTTACAGTAGTCATAGCCTTCAACAAGATTTAATATTAGTATTATTACTCAAGTAATTTATAAAGATTAGCAACATGAACTATTTTAGTAATTTCTTATTCACTTTTTTTGCTACTTGATTATTATTATTATTATTATTATTATAATTGGAGTATGTTGTATATATCAGCTGTATGGGTCATGTGTGGATGGAGTTAAGGGAAAAGAAAATGAGAAAAAGGTCATAAATTTTTTTTTTTTTGGATAAAACTAACATTTTAATATTTAATATTTGTTGATAAAAAAAATGTATGCATCGGTGTTGACCATGAATACTCCACTCATATTTAGCAATATCTAAAGTCAAGCGTGAATTCAATAATGGTTAGTCCAAAATCCAAATGAAGTAGAATATTATCGCTGCAATTTTGAAATTTGAGACAAACTTGTGTTATTTAACTACATGTATCTTTCATTAAAATTAATTTGTCAGAACAAAAAATCTGTAGTTAAGTTAAAAACAACCTCGTATTGTCTTGATCCAAAGTGTGATTGTATATACTATATGAAGGTTTTGATGATGTCAAAGATTGAAGCAATTCAAAGTTTATTACAAATTCAAGACAAGATCAAGAGATCAAGAGAAAGGATTCATGATAATCCATTATTTGTTAAAAGAATTTCTTAAAAGATTGCAAAGGTTTAGCCTTGAATGCTTAAATTTTCAAAATCTCTTATAAAAAGTTTAAAGTGTTTTTACACCTTTTAAAATAGTATATTTCTCTTTGGTGATCGATTACCATAAGCAAAAATTAATTTTATAAAGCTTTCAGAAAGTTTGAATTTGAATTTTAAAGGTTATAATCCATTACCACCTTTGTGTAATTGATTACCAGTAACGGGATTTTTTGAAATGCAAACTAAAAAGCATGACTCCACAATAATTAACTATGTAATTGATTACCAAAGATCCGTAATCAATTACCAATGAGTAAATTTCAAAAATAACTCTAAAAAGTCACATCCTTTCATGAGAGTTTGAAAAACCACCAAAGGTCTATAAATATGTGACTTGTGTTCGAAAATCTTCAGAGTTTTTCATAACTTCATTGTTTTATTCTCTCAAAAGCAAACCTTTGGCCAAACACTTGCATATCAATTAATAATTCTTCTAAGTTCTTCAAGTTGTATTATTCTTCTCTTAAAGAGAGAAAAAAATCTTTCGTACTTCAAAAGCAAATTGTTGTAATCAAGAGGCAGTGAGTCTCTTGATTTGTAAATTTTTCTGAACACAAGGGAAATGTATCCCTAGGTGGTTCAGAAGTTGTAAAGGAATTTACAAGGATAATGAAAATCTCAAGTGGATTGCTTGAGGACTGGACGTAGACATAGGAAGTGGCTGAACCAGTATAAACTGAGTTTACAATTCTCTCTTCCCTAATCTCATTTACATTATTGCAGTTTAATTTTATTTTGCACATTTAAAGAGCATCGAATAAATTGTTCATCGTTTCTTTTTCTGCATATTAAGTCTGTATATATCTTTTAAAGAGAGAATCAAAATTTGTTAGGGGAAAATTTTGAAACTTAATTCACCCCCTCTTAAGTTATTGAGGCCCCTTGTCTAACAAGTGGTATCAGAACTTAATTCTTGTATAAGGTTCAGAAACTTCAAGAATAGTTATGATCTCATCAAACTTTCTATTTCTCGAATGGAACTCTATTAATAGGCCTCCTATATTCAATGGTGTGGGTTATCATTATTGAAAAACCTGTATGCAAATCTTCATAGAGGCTATAGATTTAAACATCTGGAAAACCATTGAAATCGGTCCTTACATCCCTACTATGGTAACAGGAAATGCAACTATAGAAAAACCTAGGGAACAATGGGATGAAGAAGAAAGGAAAATGGTACAATATAACTTAAAGGCCAAAAATATAATTACATCTGCATTAGGCATGGATGAATATTTTAGAGTATCAAACTGCAAGAATGCAAAAGAAATGTGGGACACCTTACAAGTAACCCATGAAGGAACAACTGATGTAAAAAGATCTAGAATAAATATCCTAACCCATGAATATGAATTGTTTAGAATAAATCAAAATGAAACTATACAGGATATGCAAAAGAGATTCACACATATAGTAAATCATCTTGCATCATTAGGAAAAATATTTCCTAATGAAGATCTTATTAACAAAGTTCTGAGATGTTTAAGTAGGGAATGACAACCAAAGGTAACGACAATTACAGAATCGAAAGACCTTACTAACATGTCTCTTGCAACTTTTTTTAGAAAGCTTCAGGAACACGAAATGGAACTCATAAAACTAAATCAACATGAAGAAAATGACAAGAAAAAGAAAGAAATTGCACTTAAAGCTTCATCTTCAATTCAAGAAGAAAGTGATAAAGAAGACTTGAATGAAATAAAAGAAGATGATGATTTCAGTTTCTTCATAAAGAGATTCAATAAATTCCTAAGAAACAAAGGAAATCAAAGAATAATCAAACAAAGTTGCTTTCAAGATTACTTCAACAAACATTCAAAGGTTAAGCATTTCTTCAAGATTAATACAAGGTTGCTTCAACAAACAAGCATTGCTTCAAGATTAATTCAAGATCAAGCTTTTGCCTCAAAACAAAGTGTTTCCAAGAGATCAAGGCTCAGGTAATCAATTACCAGGCAGTGTAATCGATTACCAGAAGATAATTTTGAAAACCAGCTTTTAAAATTGGTTTTGAATTTGAATTTTGAATCATGTAATCGATTACCAGATGTTTGTAATCGATTATCAGCAATGGCACTTCAGAAAATACTTTGAAAAGTCATGACCCTTCAAAATATAACTTTGTAATCAATTACTAGAAACCTATAATTGATTACCAGTGCAGAATTTTAGAAAAAGCTTTTTGAAAAGACACATCTCTTCAAACCATTTTGAAAAGACACGATGAGCCTATATATATGTGTGTTTGACTTCAAAAAGTAAGAGAGAGATATTCTAAGAGAACTTAATTGTCAAATGCTCTCTCAACAGCTCTTGGCCAAACACTTGCAAATCTATTGAGAATTCATCCAGGAACTTCAAATTGTATTATCATCTCTAAAAGAGAGAAATTCCTCTAGGAAATTCAATTTGTATCATCCACTCTAAAGGAGAGAAATCTTTCTGTTCATCTCAGAAAGTCAGTTGTAATCAAGAGACTGATTGTCTCTTGGATTGTGAGAATTGTAACCAAGAGACGGGTTGTCTCTTGGAGAATCTTTGAACACATGGGTGAAGGATCCCAAGGTGTGTTCAAAGTCTGTAAAGGATTTACAGAGATAGTGGAAAATCTCAAGTGGATTGCTTGAGGACTGGACGTAGGCACGGGAAGTGACCGAACCAGTATAAATCGAGTTTGCAATTCTCTCTTCCCTTATCTTATTTATTTTATTGCAATCGATTTTCTTTCGCACGTTTAAAGAACATTATTAAATTGATTGTTGTTTCTTCTTCTGCATTCTGAGCCTATCATTTAAAAGGGGGTTAAAGTTTGTTAGTGGGAAAATTTTGAAACTTAATTCACCCCCCTCTTAAGTTATTGAGGTCACCTATCCTTAAAAGAAGATCAAACTTCAAACCAAAGAAAAGAGGAGACGATTCATCTTCTGTTCCAAAGTGTTATGAATGTAATCAACTAGAACATCTGAGAGTTGATTGTCCGAGTTTCAAGAAAAGAATGGAAAGATCTGAGAGGAAAACCTTTAATGATAAGAAAGCAAAGAAAGCTTACATCACTTGGGAAGATAACGATATGAATTCATCCGGAGATTCATAAAATAAAGTTGTGAATCTAAGTCTTATGGCAAAAAATTATGAAAGCGAAGAAGAGGTAACATCTTCTAACAATAACTTATCTATTTCCTTTGATGAACTTCAAGATGCATTCACTGATTTACATAAAGAATCAGTCCAACTTGCAAAACTAGTTTCATTTTCCAAGAAAACTATTTCAAACTTAGAAAAGGAAGTTTTGAAATTAAATGAAGAATTAGAAAATCTTAGAACTGAAGTAAAAAATTTAAAACCAGTTGACACAAATCAATCTTCTACCATAAAAGTAATACAAGATAGTAAAGAAACATCTAACTCATGTAATTGTTGTAGCAAGTTTATAGAAGAAATCAAGGATCTGAAAAATTCTCTTGCCAAATTTACTATTGGCAAAAATAATTTAGATATTATACTAGGAAAGCAAAGATGTGTGTTTGATAAGGCTGGATTAGGATATAGACATGATAAACAACAAAAATTATATAAAAATTTCTTTGCATCTACTCAAAAGAATAGTTCTCTTTTCTTAACATGTTTTTATTGTGGAAAGAAAGGACATAGTGCATCTACATGCTATTTTAGGAAAAATAGTAATAATATTAAAATGATATGGGTTCCAAAAGGATCTTTTATCAAAAATGACATTCAAGGACCCAAGAAAGTTTGGGTACCTAAGTCATAAACATGATTATATAGGATTCTTTGAAGAAGAGTTGATACATTGATAGCGGATGCTCTAAACATATGATGAGAGATGCATCAAAGTTTACTTATATTTCTCCCAAGAATAGTGGACATGTGACTTATGGCGACAACAATAAAGGTAGAATCCTTGGAGTTGGAAAAATAGGTACGAATGCATCTACCTCCATTGAAAATGTTCTACTTGTTGATGGTCTTAAGCATAGTCTACTAAGTGTTAGTCAATTATGTGATAAAGGCTATCTAGTATCATTTGACTCTCATAATTGTGTTATTGAAAACAATCATGATAGAAATATAAAACATATAGGCTTTAGATCAAATAATGTATACATGATAAATTTAGATAAAACATCAAATCATGATCAATGTTTTCTTAGTAAAGATGATGATTCTTGGTTATGACATAAAAGAATTGCCCATATAAACATGAAACATTTAAATAAACTAATTTTTAAGGATTTAGTTATTGGTTTACCAAAACATAAATTTGAAAAAGATAGATTATGTGATGCTTGTAAAAAAAGGAAAACAAGTAAGGGTTTCCTTCAAATCAAAGAATATTGTGTCTACAACTCAACCTTTACAACTTCTCCATATGGATCTTTTTTGCCCCTCTAGAACTATGAGTTTTGGAGGAAACTAATATGCTCTTGTTATAGATGATGATTACTCAAGATTCACATGGACATTATTTCTCACTCATAAAAGAGATGCTTTTCATGCTTTAAAGAAACTTGCTAAAATCATTCAAAATAAGAAAAATCTCAAAATTGCATCTATTAGGAGTGATCATGGAGGAGAATTTGAAAATAAGGATTTTGAATCATTTTGTGATGAAAATGGCATTGAACATATTTTTTTTGCATCTAGAACCCCTCAACAAAATGGAGTAGTTAAGAGGAAAAATAGATCTTTAGAAAAGATAGTCAGATCTTTTCTTAATGATACAGTCCTTCCTAAATATTTCTGGGCTGAAGTTGTAAATACTACATGTTATATAATGAATAGACCTTTAATTAGACCAATCTTGAAGAAAACTCCATATGAATTGTATAACGGAAGAAAACGGAATATTTCTCATCTTCATGTTTTTGGATGTAAAGTGTTTTGTGCTAAACAACGGCAAAGACAACTTAGGTAAGTTTGATGCAAAATCTAATGAAGGTATATTCCTTGGCTATTCCTTGAACAGTAAAGTATTTAGAATTTATAACAAAAGAACTATGACCATTGAAGAATCTATCCATGTTGCTTTTGATGAAACTAATCCAATTAGACCAAGAAAGGAAATTCTTGATGATATTTCAGATTCTTTAAAAGGTATGCATATTCATGGTGAAGAGCACAAAGGCAAAGGAAAGGGAAATGATGAAAACTTTCAAATTGATGAAATAAAAACAAGTACAGATCTTCCAAGAGAGTGGAGAACTTCAAGATGCCATCCTCTTGATAACATCATTGGTGACATATCTAAAGGGGTAACAACTAGACACTCTATCAAAGATGTTTGCAATTATATAGCTTTTGTTTCTTTAATTGAACCTAAAAATTTAAAAGAAGCCACAATTGATGAACACTGGATTATAGCTATGCAAGAAGAGTTAAATCAATTTGAAAGAAATAAAGTTTGGGAATTAGTTGACAAACCCGATAATCATCCAGTTATATGAACTAAATGGGTATTTAGAAATAAATTGGATGAACATGGAATAGTAATTAGAAATAAGGATAGGCTAGTAGCCAAAGGATATAATCAAGAATAAGGAATAGATTATGAGGAAATCTATGTTCCAGTAGCCAGATTAGAAGCCATTAGAATGTTATTAGCTTTTGCATCCATAATGGACTTTAAACTTTATCAAATGGATGTTAAAAGTGCCTTTTTAAATGGTTTTATTCAAGAACAAGTATATGTGGATCAACCTCCTGGCTTTGAAATCTCAAAAAAGCCCAATCATGTCTTTAAATTGAAAAAGACTTTATATGGTTTAAAACAAGCCCCTAGGGCTTGGTATGAACGTCTTTTAGAAAAGGGTTTTTCCAGAGGAAAGGTTGATACCACCCTTTTTATTAAAAGAAAATTGAATGATATACTCTTAATATAGATATATGTTGATGATATCATTTTTGGGTTAACTAATGATTCTCTTTGCAAAGAATTCTCTCAAGATATGCAAAATGAATTTGAAATGTCAATGATGGGTGAGTTAAACTTTTTCTTGGACTGCAAATAAAGCAAATGAAGAATGAAATATTTATTAGTCAGTCAAAATATGGCAAAGACCTAATTCACAAGTTTGGGATGGAAAATGTTAAACACATGGCTACTCCTACGAGTACTGTTTGCTATCTGGATAAAGATGAAACCGGTCAGTCAATAGACATAAAGAAATATAGAGGTATGATCGAATCTCTTCTTTATTTATCTGCAAGTAGACCTGATATAATGTTTAGTATTTGTATGTGTGCAAGATTTCAAGCAAATCCTAAATAATCTCACCTTAGTGCAGTTAAAAGAATCATGAGATACTTATTAGGCACTATCAATCTAGGATTATGGTATCCTAAGAATTTCTCTTATAATCTAATAGGATACTTTGATTCTGATTTTCCCGGATACAAAACTAATAGAAAGAGCACTAGTGGAACCTGTCATTTTATTGGCTCTGCTTTAGTACATGGCATAGTAAAAAATAGAATAGTGTTGCTTTATCCACTGGTGAGGCGGAATATATTTCTGTTGGAAGTTTTTGTGCACAAATACTTTGGATGAAACAACAACTTTCTGATTATGGATTAATTCTTGATCATATTCCCATTCGATGTGATAACACGAGTGCAATCAATCTATCTAAAAATCCTATTCTGCACTCGAGAACCAAGCATATTGAAATTAGACATCATTTCTTGAGAGATCATGTTTAGAAAAGGGATTATATACTAGAAGTTGTTGACACAAAGAATCAATTAGCTGATATCTTTACAAAACCTCTCCCTAAAGAAACTTTCTTTGCTATTAGAAGAGAATTAGGACTCTTAGATATCAATAACTTAGATAAATGGCTATTTTGTTTGTCTATCTTTGATTATTTTTCTTATGATTGTTAACTTTTGATTGAGTTATTGATGATTGTTTTTGCTTGAGTTTTGATTGTCTTTGATGATTGTGTTTGATAGTTATGATGATTATTGATTACTTTTGATGATTGTTTTTTTATTGAGTTTTGATTGTCTTTGATGGTTGTGTTTGAAAGTTATGATGATTGTTGATTGCTTTTGATGATTGTTGTTTTTGATTATTATATATTTTGATTATTTATACTGAATGTGTATTTTTGTGGGTGCAAAATAGTTAGTTTTAATGCTTATTTCACTTGAAAATCCATGTTTTAGGGTTTGGTAATCGATTACCATAGAACAAGCCCTTGTAATCAATTACAATAGGTTGTAATCGATTACCAGAGGGGTTTTGGCAGCCGCAGGATACGCCTATAATCGATTACCATGAGTTGTAATCGATTACAGATCGTCCCTGATTATAAATACTACATTTTCTCTCTCCTTGCACAAACCCTCTTCTTCCTCATTCTTCTTGACAACGCCTTCCATTCCCAAAACTTCAAACCTTCATATCTTTATTGTTTCTTGTCCAAATCACTTCAAACAAAGTGTCAATTTCATCTTTTTCAATTCTCTACACACCCCACTAATCAAAATCTGCAGAAACAATTTCAAATGGCAGAACCATCAAAGAAGAGAAAGGGATTATCCTCCACAACCACCGCTGCAGGACAACGCAACCACGACACATCTAGTGACCCACCTAATCCTTCTTTTTCTTCTCCACGGTCATTGACTCTATTTTCTTCAGATGAACAACATCAAAGGTACTATTCTCTATTCTCAAATCGTGTCATTCTCGATCCTAAATATCTAGACATAGAATTCTTTGATGGGGAAACCTTTGATTGTTATCTGGTTTTTCAAAATTCTGAGTTAGTTGATTTTATGTCTCTAAAATTGTCGTTTTATCCTGAATTAGTTCAAGTCTTTTATAATAATCTACAAATTATGGATGGTGTCATTTTCTTTGAGGTGCATAAAATACCCATTGTTGTTGATCAATCTCTATTTTATTCTTTGACAAAACTGAGTAGTCAGGGTGTTCCTTTTGAGGGCACTCTAGTTGATGATTGGAAGCATATCTATTCTAGTCATGATGCCCGTAAAATGGTCCGTAATGACCATGCTGATATGAACGGCAGATTGTTTGCTGGCTCATTCACCTTTGAATGTCGCATTATGCATTATATTCTTTGTCGAGTTTTGCTTCCACATTCCACAAATCTTGCTCAGGCATCTGAGGAAGATTTAATTTTACTATGGACTCTTCAAATCGATCGCCAAATTGACTGGGCCCATCTTGTCAAGTACCGTATGCATAAGGCATTATGGGCCAATGCACCTCTTCCTTATCCTCATCTTGTCACTCTGTTTCTTCAGCATTTTAATGTTTCTTTAGAGGATGAACCTTTTGTTAAGGTCAAACATTCATTTGCTATTGGTGTTGGTGTTGTTGCCTCTTTTGGGTACCAAAAGGATGTGGATGGCCAATGGGTGCGTAAACACAACCTTCCACCTCTAATTCCTGATGAACGCACACCTTCCTCACCATTGCAACGAGATTCCTCATCTTCCTTATTGAATGACGTTCTCATCGAGCTTAGGGATCTTCAAGCTTTCGTCGACGATCATTTTTATGCTATGGACTCACGCATCACGCATCTTGAAGATGACATGAGCTTCATTCGCCGTTCTTTGATCCTCCTGCAGATCCATAGAAGATTCTTTTAAATCCTACTTTTATTTAGTATTATAAGTCGTTAATTTTCTGGACAATTTACTATTTTTGCCTTGTATTTGGCTTTGGCTATTTTAGCACTTGGTTCCTTTGTGCTTGCTTTAGATACTTAGCACTTGGTTATTTCCTATTTGCTTTGGATATTTCCCACTTGGTTATTTTCTGTTGCTATGGATGATTAGCTTTTGATTATTTTGTGATGATTGCTTTGGATTTTGTGGCTTTGTTATTTTGTCCGATATTTTTGACTTTTTGATGTTGCCAAAGGAAGAGGGAAACTCAAGAAAATGGGTAGACTATTTTTTTCTAAACATAGGCAATAAATTGCAAAATTAAGGGAGAGTAAGGGTGAGTGCTCGTCTTGCAAAGTGGATTGCTTGAGGACTGGACGTAGGCACAGGAAGTGGTCGAATCAGTATAAATTGAGTCTACAATTCTCTCTTCCATAATCTCATTTACATTATTGCAGTTTAATTTTATTTTGCACATTTAAAGAGTATCGAATAAGTTGTTCATTGCTTCTTTTTCTGCACATTAAGTCTGCATATATCTTTTAAAGAGAGAATCAAAATTTGTTAGGAGAAAATTTTGAAACTTAATTCACCCCCATTTTAAGTTATTGAGACCACTTGTCTAACATAAAAATCACTAAGAGACTCCCCAAGACCCAAACCCTTTGATCAATGGCCCCAATTAACCCTCATTTCCTACAAGATATAACCTCTCATTTATAGTACTTGCACATAGAATCAAGGGACAAATCAATGTGTCAAAAGTTGCAATTATTCAAATACGAAATGACATAATAATGTCTTGCTCTAGGTTAAAACATTACATGTGTAGGCGAAAAAGGCACAGACAGTTCTATCAACACAAGTTATTATTACCATGGGGAATTGAATTTCTCCAAAGAACTTGGCAAATCATTAGTAGGAAACATAATTAAGCTTTGTGGTTCAAGTTGAACTAAGAATTTGGAGAGGTTATGTACTGGTGAGTTAGGAGTTCAGTCATACAAGTTGTAGGTAAAAGGACAAGCGGTAGTTAGCAGTTCAGTCATACAAGTTGTAGGTAAAAGGACAAGCGTGTAAGTGAAACATCTTTCGCATCATACGAAAGGAATTAGGATTGTTGGATTGAAAGCTAGCGATGCAATAAGTAGGTGGAAACCGATTGTGTTAGTTGTTTCATAAATTCTTTTCATTTTGCACGTGTAGCAAAAGAGTGGAATGACAAAGCTGTCCAAGTTGCTAATTACCACATTGTCCTTTTTCATTGGATCCGTTTGCGCTTAATTATAGTGAGTAACTGTCACTTCAAAAAATATACAATTATGTGGAAATATTTTTTAATTTTGAAAAATAATCTCTCACTTCTAAAAAATACAATTATTAAAATATATTGGAAATAAAAAAAGAGACAAAAATTAACTTAAGTGCATAAATAATTTAAACCTATTATGTTAAATTTTTAACATATTATTATATTAACCATGATTTTTAGCCGTTAGATTAATCATCCTCCCTCTAGCTTAGGCTTGACAACGGGGCAGGTTGAGGTCAAGTTTTGCTTACCCTGCCCTTGACTCCCCATTTTTTCCCGTTCCAGCCCTCGAAACTCGATGGGGTGTAGATTTATCTCCAATCTTTGCCCCCGACGGGATCGAGTTTCCCTGCCCCGCCGCGACTCCGACATGCTTATAAAATCCTATAAAAAATACAATTTTTCATAGAATGAAAAAAACACTTTTGAATTGCAACCATAACATATTTTTAGATTGTACGTGACAACATAAAATCTAATCCAACATAACATAAAATCCAATTCAATAGTTTCAGGTTTTAGTGTGTTATATATATGCCATAATATTTTTGTAAATTAATTATTAGCGAGGTGGCTTCGGGGGTGGGTTTGGGTCAGGTATTAATAATCTCATCCCCGACCCAAATGTAACTTTGGTTGTTGGGAAAAACTCAAACCCGACTTCGACCCCAAATGCAACTTTGGGTGTCACATTCGAGAGTTTCATGGCCCATTAATATAAAATTTTGTTGTAAACCATTTTTTAACAATCAATATCGGGGTTTTCGATTATGAATCCATAAGCCTGATACGGATTGATAATTTGTAATCTACAAGCATGTTACGAATGTATATGAGGGTTTCTGATTGAAAATCCGTAAGGGACTTATGATTCAGTGAAAAACACGTATATTTAAGTTAAATTATTTTCATGTTATACATGTTTTGGTATAAAAAAAAAATTAATAGCTTCTGTTTCTTGATACAGTATGTGAATAATATGATTATCCTTATTATTATTATTATTATTATTATTATTATTATTATTATTATTATTATTATTATTATTATTATTATTATTATTATTATAAAAACATAGGTATTGTTGCATTTGTGCTTCTGTTTTTTTATTTGGGTATTGCAGTTTTCTTATAAAAATTAATATTATTTTTTAATATTTTTAGTATCAGCATTATATAACATAATATAATAACAAAAAAATAAAAAAATAATAACATATAACGCGTATTTTTCAATTTTATGAAATTTTACTTATATTTATAATTCACTTTAATTTTTCCACATTATAATAGTGTGTTGGCAAATTGCTCAAATTAGGTCCCTTTTAGAAACTAATTCCCAAAAAGGGGCTGTTTTGAAACTTTTTCCAGGGGAGTCTGTTTCTGAAGGGGACTCGCCAGTGGAGCTGGCGAGTTGGACACGTGGCGGCGCCTGGGGGACTCGCCAGTGGAGTTGGCGAGTTGCTGTCCACGTGGCGCTGTCCACGTGGCGGGTCCCGCCACTCGTACTGGCGAAATGCTTTTTTACGGAAAAAAATTTTTAACTTCAAACGGGTATAACTTATGGTAGGAATGTCCGTTTGAGGCCCATAATATGTCAAAATGCTCGAAATTGAATGAAGAATCCCTTGGCAAATTCCCGAAGGGGATTTGGTCAACTCATTTTTCCATAATGAATTTGTCAAGGGATTCTTCATTCAAAACAGCCCCCTTTTGGGAATTAGTTTCTAAAAGGGACCTAGTTTGAGCAATTTGTCCACTATGACAAATTATTTGTTGTTTTAAAAATTAAAAAATATTTTTTTTAATTTTGATTATAAAAATTAAATGTTGAATAAAATAATTTTTAATGTTTCTTAATTTATTTATTATTTTTAATTTGATTTTTTTATTTTTAATAGATTTAATTAGGTTTCTTATTTTTTTTAAGATAAATTAAATTGGATTTCTTTAGTTTTAAAACTTTTAATTTGATCTTCTGTAATGTAAAACTAGCGGAAACCAGAGAATGTAGCGTATGCATGTCTTCATCCCTGTTTTGCTATTACATTTTTTTTATATTAACATTTTTTTATTTTCTTCTATCGGAATACTAGATTTTTTAGAATCATAATTATTACTTTTAAAACATAAATGATGATAAATTATATTTTTACTGTTGATTTTAACATTATAAAAAAACCATTTTTAAAAAAAGGTTTATAAATATGTGGCCTTTCAAGAGTTCTTTTCTGCTTTAAGTTTTCTAAAATTTACTAATTTCTTTAAAACAAATATAAAAAAATCAAAAATAATAATTCTTATATTTTCTAAATTTTATCATAATTTAAAAAAATGAATACTTTAAATTTACTAATTTCTTTTAAACTATTTTTTATTTAACAAAAAAGGGCGGGTTACTCACTCCCACAATTATCGGCATACAATTTTAAATTTATTTAGTTAAAAAAAAGAGGTTATAAGTTACTTTGTGTTAGATTTAATATATTCGTTAATTTTTTATTCATCCCTTATCGTAACTGGGCGTTCCAATTGACAGTGTTATGTTGGCACACACCAACATGAACCTAATGTTGGACCCAATGAACCTCCTGAGTCCCTTAATGATAACAACAATGACAATGATGTTGTGATGTTAAAGGTGCTCAACATGTTGGTCAACAACAACAACTAATAAGTCGTGATTATCCTAGAATAAGAGGAGCAAAAACTCGTTTGAGAAGATGACAACCAACAACAACTAATGCAGTTCAACAGCATGACAAACCTATGACCATATGCACCACAAATCGTTGTGGGACATCGTGAGCTATTAATTTTTTTGATACCAAAACATGTATAACATGAAAATAATTTAACTTAAATATATGTGTTTTTCACCAAATCATATGTTCCTTACGGATTTTCAATCAGAAACCCTCATATACATTCGTAACATGCTTGTAGATTACAAATTATCAATCCGTATCGGGCTTACAGATTCATAATCGAAAAATCCGATATTGATTGTTAAAAAATGGTTTACAACAAAATTTTATATTAATGGGCCATGAAACTCTCGAATGTGACACAAAATCATTATTAATATCATGCTCTAACTAACATAATTGGCCAATGAGATTACTGCTTTTAATTAATGTCAATAATATATAGCACTAGATTTTGTAATGTTAGAGAGTTACGAATTGGCAGACCATACGAGGCTAACCATACAAGGCTTACGGATTTCCGATTATAAATCCGTAAGGCAAGACCATACCAATTGCCAACTCGTATTGGGCCTACGACAACTCATATTGGGCTTACAGGTTAGGGATTACAAAACCGTAAGCCCAATACAGATTGTCAATCCGTATGGGGTTAATGGATTCGTAATCCATAACCTTTTTATGGGTTCGTATGAGGTTTATGGATTGTCAATCCATAAGCCTCGTAAACTTGTAAATATGACAGTTTTTAAATAATAATTGGCCATGTTGTTCATCCTTAAAAATTTGAAGAAAAAAAACCTACTTCTTTATATATTCCATCGAGCAATTAAAAAATATAAAGCAATTTAACATAAAATAGATATTAAAAAATATTTTTGTGAATAAATTTTCAAGAAAGAAATCAAGAAATTCATTTATTAGGTTCAATTTGGTCTAACGACTAAAAATCATGGTTAATATAATAATGTTAAAAATTTAACAAAATAGGTTTAAATTATTTATGCACTTAAGTTAATTTTTGTTTGTTTTTTTATTTCCAATTTATTTTAATGATTGTATTTTTTAGAAGTGAGAGGTTATTTTTTCAAAATTAAAAAATATTGCCACATAATTGTATATTTTTTAAGTGACGGTTACTCACACTACAATTAAGCGCAAATGGATCCAATGAAAAAGGACAATATGGTAATTAGCAACTTGGACAACTTTGTCATTCCACTCTTTTGCTACATGTGCAAAATGAAAAGAATTTATGAAACAATTAACACAACCGGTTCCCACCTACTCATTGCATCGCTAGCTTTCAATCCAACGGTCCTAATTCCTTTCGTATGATGCGAAAGATGTTTCACTTACATACGTTAGACTCCGTCTTCAATCTAATATCAATTCGACCGAAGTTACATTTGGGTGTGATTTCATTAACTTGTTTTATACTTTGAGTACACGAAACAACTTAGGGTGTGTTTGGTTTGTATTTTCATTTTCTGTTTTCATTTTCTGAAAATTATTTTCATTTTCAAAAGATTAAAATTCTGAAAATATGTTTGGTTTGATTTCTTGTTTTCTGCTTTCAAGAAATAAAAACACTGAAAATGCGTTTTCAAAAGGAAATGTATTTTTAGATTTGCTTAAAATTACATTCTTTGTCACCGCGTTTTCATTTTACCCAAAAATGAGGTTCTTGATTTCAACTGAAAACACTGAAAAACGAGATTTTATTATTTGCAGTCTTTGATTTGTTTGAGAAAATATTTTCACTGAAAATGAAAACAGAAATCCAATCAAACACATTTCCATCATCATTTTCTATTTACCATAAAAATAAAAACAGAAAACAATCAAATTAAACACCTCTTAGTAATTCAATTTTATTCGAGTGACACTACGAATTCAATTCATAACATTATGTTCTCATAGCAGTCAAAGATAGATATAAGAGTTTTTAAGTAAATTAGTCAGTTTTAAAAAAACATTAATGTACCTCCGGAGGTTCCTCACTATCGAAAGATATAGATAAGAAGAATCATTGTACATAGTTTTACCCTTATATATACAATGCCCGGAAGTTCCTTGTATGAAGGTATGAAGACAAGATCATTATAGGTAGTCTTATCCAAACATATAGAAAGAGGTTGTTTCCATATTCGCATCCATTCCCAATTGGTCACCAAGGTTCAAATTTACTAGTGTCATGGTTCGTCCTTTGAATAAAATTATAAAGAAAAAAAACTTATAAGCTATAAACTAATTAAAGTAACATATGAAAATAACCAAAAAGCTATTAAATAAACTTATATTATCAAATAAGTTTATTTTAATTAAACTAGCTTATAAACTAGTCAAACTAGCTTATAAACTTATAAAGGGACTTGTGAAACACATGCTAGTTAGTTCACTTGAAATATGATGTTAAATCCCACCTCTCGTATATTGAAAAAAGCACAATAAATACAAAGATATTATTACAGTGAGGAGATGAAGAAAATCAAGTTTGATTTGATATGATCGTAGTTGATTTTTATTATGAAAACCAGATCATCATCTCACGCCTTAGATGCTGACCTCACAACCATTCGAGGCTTACCGACAAAGAAATTTGTAGAGGACTTAATTGTGTGCTACTTGCATAATGCATACCCTATTGATTTCAATAATTCATTCATGCTATACAACCAAGTAACGGACATGAAACACGACAAACTCTTTGCCCCAGTTTCTCTTTGTAATTTGAACCAATTAGGCTGGAAACCACTTATATCCAATGGAAACTAGTCATTTAATTTTGTTGTCCCTCTTCTGTTTGTTTTTTTACTACTTTTTCTTTTTCTTTATCTTCTTAATGAAACATTAACTTTAACTAGCTAGCTAGTTTTAATCTTGGGAAGTCATGTTTTGGAAGAGTATTAATTAATAGTTTTGATTCAAAGGAAAGAACCAAGAGAACCATTCAAGCATGGAGCCTAATCTGCTCAATCTTCATTTTTATTTAACAAAAATCCATACTAAAAATTTGTTCATTCTAAGATTAATCTTATTTAGGAATGCTCATTCTTCCTACCAAATCCCTTCGTGTTAGCTCAAATTTCAAATCATAGACCCTAATTTATAGAATTCTTTACATATCATACTCAAGTTAATTTGATATCAGATTAAAATTAGTGTATAATCTTATAGATAAAACTGATTCATGATATTTCACTTCTAAATTATAACTCACACCCCTCTCCCTTAAAAAAATAGTTTACTTCTGTAATCACATGGCACATAAGCCAAATCTGCCCTTTTCAGAGTTGAATAAGAACAAAAAACTAGTGATTTAGAAAGTGAACCTAGTCCACAAATTATTTTACTGCAGTACTTAAGAGTAACACAACTTTTCATGCTGTAAATTTAACCACAATGTGACATCCTGTGAACCAAGCTTGTTTGGTCAGGACATTTACTTGGAAGTTTCTCCCTATTCTTTCTGGTCCTCTATTTAGATTTTCTAGATTCTACTTTAGTGGCTCCTAGTTCACTGCAGGCTCTAGTAAAAAAACAACAACAATTAATAAGCAAAGAATCTTGACAAGGGTAAGTGAGAAAAAAAAATCCAAGTTACTACTTACTATAGATAGTCCTAGTCTTTAACAACCACTAAGCAAGGAACCTATTATTTCAGAAGCATACAAAAACATCCAACTGTAACATTATCACCCTCTCTTCCACTCAATCAGATTTGCACATGATCGAGCCTCACAATTTGCCTTTAAATTGGTCCACCCCCCCTTGTCCTTCCCCATTGTGATTCATTTGCACATTTGGAAAGTGTTGTTTTTCTTTTTTTCATTTGCATTGCAAAGCAAAAACCTTGCAAATTGCAATGGCTTCCAACAAGGTTATTGCCACCATCTTGGTTCTTTCTCTCCTTGCCTACTCAACATCATTCACCAATGCATGTGGCACATGCCACCCAAAACCTACTCCTTCTCCCCCTCCTCCATCAGGGAAGTGCCCCAAGGACACATTGAAGCTAGGGGTGTGTGCTGATGTTCTAGGACTTGTTAATGTTGTTGTTGGTTCCCCTGTCTCTAGCAAGTGTTGTGCATTGCTTGAAGGTTTGGCTGATTCGGAGGCTGCACTTTGCCTTTGCACTGCTATTAAGGCCAATGTTCTTGGAATCAACTTGAATGTGCCTATCACACTCAGTGTGCTACTCAGTGCTTGCCAAAAAACTGTTCCTGCTGGCTTCCAATGTGCATAGAACTCCATCACATGCTAGGTTCATTCCATCACCTGTGTCCTCAAATTGTTGTTTTGTTTTAGTTCTTCTTTGTGCTATGACACGTTTCATTTTAATAATAAGCTAGGTAAACACGTGTTTGCCTTAGTTAGTAACCTTTTCTCTTTTCTAGTAAATTTGGGGAACTTTGATTATTGTAATTTTTACTTTTGGGGTATATTGGAGGTGGAAAATGTTAAGTAGAGAAAGAGAGTGACTTCCTTAGGGGATGATTAAACCTCTGATGGCATTGTTAAACCTTAAAGACCAATGTTAGTCGACAAAATTGTATGCAAATTGTAATGTACGTTACAATCAAGTGTGTGTATTATCAATTTATGTTAACTACGGTCTATTATTTTTTTTATATTGTTGTCATTATTCACATATCTCTGTTTACAAGAGAAATCAAATCTGTTTTGCTAACTACTTTAGTTAATAGAGTAAAGATTAAAAAAATAAAAAAGAGAATTTTTTTATTAGAAAATGTAATAGTTTGTTATAAATATATTTCTATCAAGATTCTGACAAAAACAATTCTTTATTAATTTTTTAAACATTATACCAAGGCTAATGATTAGCCAAACAGTTTTACATTTTTTTCTCCTGCCTATGAATTTAAAACATTAGTGTTCTTATGCTGCACGTACTACATACAGATCTCAGTGGAGAAGTTGACCGTGTTTTATAATTTTCTCTCCAGAAACATTTTAGTAAGTATAATTATATAATAACAAGTATATTAAGAGAGAAAAAAGAAGCTTACTGCCAAACTGTTTAGAAAGAAATTATTATTGTATAGAATAATGCTATTTCAACAACATTTTTTTAATAGTTTTTACATTAAATAAAAATGAGAGAAAACAGAAAGAAAAAAATGTGTGATAAAATAATGAAATGATAGAGAGAAATGAAAAAAGTATTGTCTGAATAAAATTATGGATAAAATATGTTTGGAATCCAGTCAAATTTAAAAGTATTATTTTGATCCTTATGAAATTTTTCATATTAATTTGTTTCTTATAAAAAATAAAACATATTTTTATGGTGCCTAATAGTAAATTGGTTAGACACAGTTTCTTTTGGGTGACCAACAACCTTAATTATTTTTTATCTCTATCTTTGCGGAACTCATTTTTACTATCTTTCTCCCTACTTTCATAAGAAAAATGCGAGAAAATCATTTAGGAAGTGACAAAAAATTGTTAATTCATTTAGGAAAATTTTAATCGTCATACATTATTTAATTTATTTATAATCAAATTACACATGTATGTTTATTATTCACGTCATATTACTCTCTAACGAAGTTATTATGCTGAAGAGCATAAAAAATCTATTTTATTTTTACAAGAACTAGATTAATACAAAAATAAAAATAATATTTTTAAATTTTACACCAACTCCAAACATATTTTATCCTAAAATTATTCAATTTTATACCATGTTAAATTTATTGATGCATTACTCAAGTTGAGTATAAGGGTCAATTCAATTTACAAAGGTTTGGTATGCATATATATAGGCTCGTAAATGAATGGATTGGAGCGGGATAATTCACAAAATAAATGGGTCAGTATAAGGGTTATCTACACTGGCCCACAGATTGATGGACTAGCATGTGAACCTTAAAAAAGTATGAAAAGGAAAAAGCTAAAAGCTTAAAATAAATTATAAATAAAATATAAAAAATATTAACAATTAACAAACATTAAATAGTTGTACGACCCAACTAAATAACCATAAAATATTAATGTAAAATTTACAATTAATTAGGAAATAATTAATTGATTTATATATGTTAACTCATGAACTTGTAGACCAATAAGTTAAATGCACCAATCAGTATAGATCCATATTCAATAATTCTCATTAAGTTTAAATTTAGATAAATTGCGGGTTATATGGGTGGGCCTGCACGCCACAACTCATACCCAACTCCAGCATTGCATAATCAAAACGGTCTTGTCAATAAAGATTTTATTTACAACGTTCCTAGCTAACTAAATTTACCCTAACTATTATATTTTCAATAACAAGAGCTCAAGCGCAAGGCAACTGTACGTCTTGGCTCGCATTGGGTCCATCTATGATTGATCCAAATCCAGTGTTTTAAAAATATTACTTAAATAATATTTCAAAAATTATAAAAAATTACTTATAAATTTATTTATTGAATAATCAAACAAATGTTTCAACTTATTAAAAAAATTAAATATTAACTGAAATATTTTATCGGGCTTAGACTTATAATAAACATGATTGTCTATTTTAATAAGAGTATTCCTACCAACACTTACCTTTGACTTCCTCTGCCTAAATGAGCCCCAAAATGATGCAGTTTGGAACTGTACGGCTTTGATCTTATGAAAAAATTGGTTCTAAGGTCCAAGATATTATATGACCAAAGGAGTGACCGTTACACAATCCAATTGAATGTATTTTTCTTGAGAGATACAACAGAAATTTGACATCTTAATCGTTAGATGGATCAATATTCCATTAAAGTGTCAATCTAAAATTTAGGCGGATTTTATCAAAATTTGACAGTGTAGGATCATTCGTTTTTATGAGTGGCGGAACTTAATAGGAGGGGAGGGGGGTTTAATTTTTCTATTATATATATATATATATATATATATATATATATATAAAGGTTGTTTTTTAAAAAATTATAATAGTTCAAAATCATGTATTAAAAATTATCTATATTATAATTGTTTTCAATAAGATTTTCTATATTATTTTTAAAGTTTTTTATTTATTAATTATTAATGATTTTAAGTAATTGAATCAACATAAATCATCAGCACTTTAATTGAATATAATCTTTAGTTATTATTATTATAGATGATTGTACATTAATCTTACACTTCAAGTTTTTGCTTTTGATAACATTAGTACTTATGGTTAATTTTAAACATTGATAATTCTTTTCATACATGAATTATTCCATTAATTAATTGTATTTTTATAACATTTTGTTTTCAACTTTTCAAACTTATTTTTTTAAGTTTTTATATTCTCATTTTGTATATGATAGTTTATACAATAAAACTTAAACTTGAATTTTTTTTATAGATTTTTTATGAAAATTATTTTTTTTATAAATTTTGTGATTTCCTTACAAATTTTTTCTTCAACTTTTGCTATGATTTTGGCAAAAATATGATTATTTTTTAAAATTTATTGAAAAGTTCATGAAAATTTTTAAACTAATTTTTTGTGAATTCCCGTACATTTTTTTGGTATAAAGTAACTTAATTTGTCATGTAAATTTTCACAAATTAAAATAATTAAAATAAAAAATTTTATTTTTAATTTAGTAGCATAAGTGTATAAAGAGTCGTTAAAAAATATTATTAATAAAGTAGAAAAATACATACAAATACCATAAGAAGTTAATTTAGAAAACATTTTATATTTACATAATACCATTAAAAGTTTAAAGTTGCTCGTAAGATATTATTTTATAAAAAATATATTACGTTTAATTATATTATAAGCTTAATTATTCTGGTCCTCCAAGATTTTCCGTGAAGCTCCGCCACTGATTATTCTAGTGAAAAACTGATAATATACATAATCCCACCCTTTAAGTTAATTACTTGATTTTAATACATTATATTCATTAATTTATTTGTTTCCTAAAGGCAAATTATAATTTGGACCCTATACACTCCTATCATGCATGCTCATAAAAGGAAATTATAAATACCCTTCCTTTCCTGTAAACATTAAATTGCAGCATTGTACATTTGTACTATATAGTATACCGTATATACGACATAAAGACAACATAAATAGATCGATCTTCATCACATTTAGTAAATGAGAGATAATAATATATAAGAATTGTTGCTAAAATAAATTGTACTGTTGGGATTGTGTAGACGGAGGTAAGTTACACGAGATATGCAGGGTCTCACAAGTCACAACTAGGGTTAGACCCACCATGTTTCTTTGCTTCTTTGATGTAACTTGTTATGCCACACAGCTTGTATTTTTCTAACTAGTCCCAACCCAAGCAACCTTAGCTTAGCCCGTTCCAGAAATTAAGTGGCTGTAGATTGGAAAATCGCTGAAAAATTGTTGTATTTGGTAAAAAGCATACTGGCGATTGTAGTAAAATAATTTCTGAGAACAAAAGAAAAATCCAAAAATACTTTAGGGATCAAAAGAAAAATTTAAAATTATTTTAAGGAACACTTAACATAACATAATTGTAGGGATGAATTAAATGCATGTAAAAAAATTCAAGGGCCAAATGAAAAAAATAAAATAAAAATATTAGCGACCAAATATAAAATTTAAAAATTTTTTAGGGATAAAAATATATTTAAGTCATAATTTAATGTAATTACTTACAACTTGTCATAGTGAAAAACTTTTTGTTTAATGACACTTATTAAAAAGCAAAAGGAGAAAGTCTTTTATTCAGATGCCTATAAATGTGTTCACCTATGACTTTTAAATGCACTCTAATATGATTTTCAATTAAAGCTTTTCTCTTTTTAAGAACACTCGTCGGTAAAATCTTTTGTTTTACAAGTACTTTATTTTTTTCTTTTTATTTTTCTTTTATATAATGTTTGGTTGGAAGGAAATGGAAGGGAAGGGAGAAGGCAAATTGACCAAACTGGGTTAGTTTTAAAAACTATTTTCCAAAACAGGTTTCTTTTCAAACTATTTTCGAAGGGAGTCTGTTTTTTCAAAGCGTTCCGCCATCACTATGAGTGAAACACCACGTGGCAGCATGATATGCGTTTCGCCATTAGTGTTGGCGAAACATGCTGCAACTTTTTTCTAGCGTGACATGGATTTCGCCACTGGTGTTGGCGAAATAAGCTTGATAGGGTTTCGCCAGTGCCACTGGAGAAACAGGTACAGGTACGGAAAATTAATTTTGCCAGGGGATTTGGTCAACTCATTTTTCCAACAAAAAACACCTCTAAGTAGGTGAAAAATAGGATTTAAGATTTAACCACCTGATTTTTCCATTATTAGAGAATAACAAAACTTGAACAAAAATAACTAGCGTGTGATAGTTTTGTCAGGGGATTCCTCGTTCAATTTCGAGCAATTTGACATATTATGGGTCTCAAACGGACATTTCTATCAAAAGTTACACCCGTTTCAAGTTTACAAGCAAAACTAATTTTCCGTACTGGCGAAACCCTATCAAGCTTATTTCGCTAGCATCAGTGGCGAGACCCATGCCACGCTGGAAAAAAGTTGCAGCATGTTTCGCCAACACCAATGGCGAAACGCATGCCATGCTGCCACATGGTGTTTCGCTTGTAGTGATGGCAGAACACTTTGAAAAAACAGACCCCCTCCGAAAATAGTTTGAAAAGAGACCCGTTTTGAGAAATAGTTTCAAAACCAACCCAGTTTGGTCAATTTGCCGAGGGGAGAAATTATCTTTAAACTATGATTGTTTGGTTCAATTTTTAGGAAAGGAAGGGAGGAGAATTGGGAAACCAAACCCATCCTCATCTCATTTTCACTCCCCTCCAATTTTGGGGGGTTTTAAGGAGAGGGAAAAAGGATTTAGAACATTTTAATTGAAATGCCTAAAATATCTCTAGGTGTATTTTGAAAATTAAAATTATAAGGATATAAAAGTAAATTCCTTTTAAAACCACATCCCTTCCATTGTGAACCAAATAAGAAAATGATTATCTCTCTTCCCCTTGATTAAAATTCTAATCAAAATCATTTCCCTATGATCCTCTCCTCTCCCCTCCCTCCATTAAAATCCTTCTCCCCCTTCCCTCATTTAAACCAAACAATAGGTTAAGATTTCTACGCAGAAATCAATAAATGCAATAATTTTTTTATCAAAATAAAATAGTAATGAATTTTTCTATTGTATACTTCTTCATTTTTACTCCACAATAAATGCATAAATACAAATTAATTGAAAATTAAGTGTAAAATAAGGGTATAATGACAAAAGAGTAATTAATGTTATCTTGAATTTTGAAAATGGCGGTCAAATAAAAACAAAAATTTGTCAAAAATCATACTATTAAAAAGAAACAAAGGTATTGACAAATTTTTGCTTGAGACTGAGTTAACTATTGTTAGAAATCCCTCGTTGACTAATGATGAGACCATAATACTGTATATAAGTGAATGACAACCCATACCTTACAAGACAGTTTTGTAGGGTTAAGTTAAACCCAAACCCACCATATTATCCACACATCAAATCCAAAAGTGTTGGGCATGAGATAGTGTATTAGGAAAAATTCAAGTTTCACACTAACTAGAAATAGTACCAAGATAAAATATATAAATCGGGGACAACTCTCATCCTGGGTTAGTTTTTGGGAGTGAATTAGATCCATACCCACATTCTAAGATGGTGTATATATCAGATCCTAGCATAGCAATCTCTGTTTGTTGGTCTTAGTCACATGTTGTCGGGTCGTTATCAGACCGCTCACAAATGTCTAGTCATGTAAACTTCACGCTTGAGATGTTGAAGATCTCACATTAACTAGTGATAAGATCATAATAATGTATATAAGTGGAGGACAACCCTCACCATACAAATTATTTTTGTAGAATTGAGTTAAACCCAATCACATTCTAAGAACTATCAACTAATTAATTATGAGTGAGAATTCAAATTGGCATTCACCATTTTGTGAGTGTTTGATAAAATTATATAGTAGGTAAGTTAAATATGTTTTAAAAAAATGAGTTAAAAGTCAACTTAACTTTATTTTAATGGAATACATTTTGTTTTAAATTTCCATTTAAAAACATGCAACTACCTTAACATTCCTAATTTATTAGTTTTTAATTTGTTTTTTTTTTAGCTTTTCAAGAGTTTTTTTATTTATTTACTAGATTTGTCAAATATAAGATATATGTTACTTTATTAGATTTGTCACACACACAAATCAAAATAGAAGTTTAGGATTAAAATACTAATTTAGGAATTCATTAAAATTTCACATACACTATCAAATCACTAAAGATATAACAAACGAAAATCAAATGTGTAAAAAATCTCAATTATCACATTGTAAAATATCTCAATTATCACATTACCTTTTTCTAAAATCATCGTTAGCTCATCATTATCACTATCATCACCATCATTATAACCATCATAATCATTATCACAATGACTATAATTGTTGCCGCCATGTGGTCTTTGAGGGCTATAATGTGGATATTCCCCATCCCGTGAAACTAATCCATAATCCATAGCCTACTCGTACCATAATCATATAAAATATATACAAAACAAACACAAAAAAGGAGTAAGGATTTATATAGTCTCAATCCTTTTCTCAATAGATTTGTAGGTCTAACCTACAACCTAAACTACACAAGTGTTAGTTAACACAAATACATGGGGAACTTAGGATTTGACATAAGTTATAATGACACGACCATAAAACATTTTTCACATGTATTGATCCATATCCATCTTTGATGATTCTCCTCATTCATTACAAAACCTAGAAAGTGATTGGGAGCTTGTATATCCTCTCATAAGGTACAATCATTCATATCATAATCAATCTTCCTTGAGAAATGTTCTCCTAGTCCAAGAGAGAATATTGGTGATGCTCAGTAGCTATCAAGGTTATCAAGTGAGTTTATGTTATTTGTTTCAGCTACAAGACATTACTTTGACCATTAGAATGTTCATACATTACTTATGACTTAATTAGGTACTAAGTTTCAGTCATAAACTTTGCAAACAATCTGAGAGTCTTAGTGGTCATTGGCATAACTATTTACAGATATACATTTTAATTATTGTATATCAAAGAAAATGTATTTTTTCCTATTATTACCTAAGATTGCCTATAAATATATATTATTTTACAAAATATTTATTACAAAAATATTTTTTTGAGAAAAATATGTTATAATTTTTTTCTTGGATTGCTTAATGTTCTAAATTGGGCCGGAATCCCATAACCCATTATATCCCGACTTCCTTTTTTTTTCCATCTACTAATCATACTTAAGAAAAACAATTTACTAAATTACTAATCATAGTAAAAAAAAATTCATTTTCCTCCTTAATGGGCTAATAGGGATGAAAGCCCAAATTTCACTGTAATCCATCATAAGAAAGTTCTTCTACATCTTCTATTTTTTTAATATATATATATATAATTGGATGCTTGATTTCAAAAAGGAGCGTGTGTCCATTTCTTGTTTACAACCCAAAATCAATTTTTTTTTATAAAAAAAGTTAATAGAATAGTAATAATTGATATTAAAAAAAAAAAAAAATCTTCTCCCCTATTTTAAATCAAGAAGGCCGAAATCCATTCTCAACTAACTAGTAACATTTTTTACACATTCCAATCATATTATATAACAAAATTATTCAAGTTAACCATACTAATC
>NC_038250.2:14007901-14077562 GCF_000004515.6 Glycine max
GGATTTAGGGAAATCCAACTTTCAATTATTAAAAATGAGGAAGCTAGTCCACTCCCCCCAATATCATTAGATGACAAACTTGGTGATGGAAATGACTTGATTGTGAATAATGTGTAGTAGAACACTTGATATTTAAGTCTCCTTTGCGCCTTTAGTTCTAGCAAGTGAGGTCTTTGGGGCAAAAATATCAAATGGGGTTCTTTTTACAAATTATTTACCTAAATGGGTATGTTTTGAAATTATTTATTTCGTGGGTCTGTTTTTTTATTACAAAGCGTCTCCCCGAAGGGTGCGTTTCCCGTAAAGTTGACACGTGGCAGACTTAGGACGCGCCCTGCATAAAGGCGCGACGGGACGCGCCCTGCGTACAGGCGCGACGGGTCGTGTTGGGGACCCAGGCGCGACCCAGTTGGGTCACACTTCATTTAATATTTTTTATATTTTATATATTGTTTTTATTTAATATATTTTTATATTATTTTATTTATTTTTTATATTTTATTTAATAGTTTCTATATTAAATAAATTCTTAACATTATGTATGATTTTAAAGTCATAAATAATTTTTTATATTGATTTTATTTACTATATTTTTTATATTTTATATAATATTTATATATTAAATAAATCATTAATATTAGAAAAAAAATAAAGAAAATATTAAATAAAATATAAAATATAAAAAAGTAAAAAATATTAAATAAAATAATATACAAAAATATAAAAAATATTTAATAAAATAATAATAAAAATATTATTTTAAATAAAATTATTTATGACTTTAAACTCTAAAGTTGAATTTTAAAAAAATAATTTTTTTACGATTTTAGTAAAAAAAAAATCATAAAATGATTTATTACTTTAAATGTAGATGAAAATATCTTACACATATTCTTTCTGGCTATTTATTTATAATTGACCCCTTTTGTTAATTTAGAAGAAAAAAAAAATCTTAAAAGATCGTTTGATCGTCCTTGTCGAGAGTAGAACAAATTATAATAACTTGAATGTTCCAGCTGCCAAATTGGTGACGTGTCTCAACCCACATTTCCCTAAACTATAATCCCACTCCTACTAGCTAGAATGTTTTTATAATATTTTTTATATTATTTTATTTAATATTTTTTACTTTTTTATACTTTATATTTTATTTAATATTTTCTTTATTTTTTTCTAATATTAAGGATTTATTTAATATATAAATATTAAATAAAATATAAAAAATATAGTAAATAAAAACAATATAAAAAATTATTTATGACTTTAAAATTATACTAATGTTAAGAATTTATTTAATATAGAAACTATTAAATAAAATATAAAAAATAAATAAAATAATATAAAAATATATTAAATAAAAATAATATATAAAATACAAAAAATATTAAATAAAGTGTGACCCAACTGGGTCGCGCCTGGGTCCCCAGTGCGACCCATTGTGCCTGGGTCCCCAACACGACCCGTCGCGGCTGTACGCAGGGCGCGTCCCAAGTCTGCCACGTGTCACCTTTACGGGGAACGCACCCTTTGGGGAAGCGCTTTGTAATAAAAAAAATAGACCACAGGATAAATAATTTCAAAACAGACCCATTTAAGTAAATAATTTGTAAAAAGAACCCCATTTGGTATTTTGGCCGGTCTTTGAAGTGTGTAAGTGAGTAAAAAAATCTAAGAGAGCGAGGCTGATGTGGAATGGTTCATCCGCAGAGGAGGGAAAAAAGAAAGGGTAGCGTAAAAAGTGTAATCAGTTTGGAAAAAAAATTGGTTTTATATATAATGTTTTTAATTTAATTTTTTAGAATTTTTTTAAAGAAAATTAAAAGAGATATTTACTTGGATGATTCTAGAGCTACCAGCTCTCCCTGAGTGGGGGTGGAAATCAGACAAAAAAAATGATTTAATTTTCAGTGATAATTTTGTAGAAATTATTTTAATTAATATTTAATAGTGTAAAATTAGTTTTGGGCTTTTGAAGTGGATTTGGGTTTGCACAAGGGTATCACATCCAAGCCCATATAGGATTGGATTTCTAAAAAAAAAAAGTCATAATTTATTATTATTATTATTATTATTATTATTATTATTATTATTATTATTATTATTATATAATTTTTAATAATCATTCTGTATGTAAAAATACTAATTAATCATTTTTTATGGAACTAATTAATGACTTAATAAATCAATTTTATGATAAATAATTGCTGTTTTGAAATTTTTACTTTCAAATAAAATATTTATTATTAAAATGTACCTATTATAATTTTTTAATCATTTTTAGCCTCAAAGGTCTCCGGTTAGCCCTTTACAATTTACTAAGGGCATTTTAGTTATTTTACACCGATAAATTTTGTTAGAAAATTTTTAGAATTATTTTTTAATTATTCTAAACATACTTTTAAATTAAAAATGAATTTGAAACACACTTATTGATTTTTACTATTTTACTTTTCTCGGAGACATAGTAGTCATTTTTATCATTTTACGAGTCCCGTCTTGAAAAAATTATTAAAAAACTAATCTGAATAACGATTGTTAATACGAACGCAACCATGGAATTTTTTTAAAAAAATTCCTATCTAATTTTCCAAAAATAAGTACATAATACGTAGAAAAAAAATGCATACTGATGCAAACAACAAATCAGCATATTACAAGTAATACAACCATATTGCTAGCATATTAATTAGCAATAATGGCATGCAAAATATAACACATGGATTAAAATTGATGTGAGTCTGACTCTACTTCATGGAGCTGATAACAAGTTTCACATTTACATAATCTTTGTCTTCTAACATAGAAATAAACACAAGACTTTATGGTTCAAAAACATGGCACATGGAAAAAACCATTTGGCAGACACTAATCAACTTGTGAGTAGCGTTGCATTGCATCAGAATATCTGTGTGGGGGTAGTTGAGTTCTACACACATGGTGTACATGCACCAACATGATCCCTTTTACCTCTACTTATTTGTACTCGTATAAGGAATGAAACTCTTATCCAACCACTTAACATATGCATATGAATGTACATTATCTTTGTACAATTATATTCTTATATCTTAAACATTTAAGTGGAGACATATTCAACCACGTAACATTGAGCCTCACAACAACCACGTACCGGTCATACATGACACTCCACAAGGTATTAAAAACTTTTAATCCACTTAATAAGGTTTTGAACAATATTCCTCTGGAAAAAAAAAAAGTTTTGATAATATTGATTCAGTTCCAAAGATTTCTCATAAGTTTCATACATTAATACCCAGTTAAATTATCATTTATGATCAGTATTAATATGTTTTATTATAAAATCACATAAGGTTTAACTTTAAAGTTTTAATGAAATATTTATCATTTAACTAATATTTCAATCTTTATTTATCTTAAATTTTCCATGACATATTTATTTTACAATTTTTTTTTATTTCTAAATTACTAAAATTTCTAATATTGATTCCTTAACTTCAAAATTTAATTCCAAGAGGTCGTTAATGTATTTTAACATAATTTTTTCACTAAAATTCTAAAATATTATTAAGTACTAGAACATACGTTTCTCTAATTTTTCAAAAGTCTTAAAATGTGAAAAGACCATTTTGCCCCCAAGTTTAGTTAATTGGACTATAATGCTTTTAATTAACTTATTTTAATTCAAAAATTATTTTCTCTTCAAATTTGACTTAATTAAATTTATTATGATTAAAATCATTTATTTTAGTTATTATATTAATTTAATTATGGAAAATTTATCATTTTACCTCTAATTAATCTAATTTTCAAATTAATAGTCAAAACTAATTTAGATTAGGTTCTTTTTAACTTGATCTTTTTCCTATGCCTATTAACATTTTATTAATCAATTTTAAATATTTAAAATTAATTTGATCTCTATATCCTTATTCTATAAAATTCATGAATGTTACTGCCTTTGTCAAACTTCATATTTTTCTTAGGTTTTCTTAGTCAAACTAAGTCCTAATCACATTAGATGTCGTATTAGGGTTTTATGTCCAATTTGAACTCTTGATTCTAGTGGCTCTCATAGTGCAATTCGTTCCTACTTTCTAATAGCTCGAAAATTGGGGACCGTGTCCAAGGTTTCATTTTTTAACTTATAAGGCTGGCTTATGCAAATTAAATGTAAATATTTAAAGCTTTATAGATACAAATCACCAATAACATGACAACATAGTATATATCAAATAGCACCATTTAAACTTGATTAAACAGATATCATATCCAACCAATATATATATATATATATATATATATATATATATATATATATATATATATATATATATATATATATATATATATATATATATATATCACCAAAGTATAGTAACAAAATTCAAATAAATTAATATGACAAAAATAGAAAAAAAAATAAATGTTTTAATTTCAAGGAGAACTATGCATCAAAAACATTTTTAAGCATAAAACCTTTCAAGCAGAGATCTTTAGCAAAGAGGACATTCAACCATAGTAAACAAAGGCACAAATATTTCTAAAAAAGAATAATTTCCCTTATCCCAAAGAAGAGCTTTTGGTTTCTCGATAGATTCCTTTAAGATTAGTGCTTTCCAGCTCCAACTACCACGAACAAGAGAGAAGAAGATGAAAAGGAGATGGAGGAGATAGACGAGGAGACAATTTTATGCAGCCCCAAATAACAAAGAAAACGGGAGGAAGCTTACCATGGTTGAAGAAGGTGAAAGAGAATGGAGACTTGAACCAAATAAAGTGTTGTGGCCTGTGGGTTGAAGTTTTTGCATTGGTGAGTTGTAAAGGAGATGTGGGAAGGCTAAAATGGCTTGTGGATGATGCATTTCGGACATATGAGAGAAAAGAGGGAAAGAAAGTATATGGCAGAAGAGGACTAAGTGAGCAACAAGGAGAAAGTTGGTGTTCTTAGGTTTTAAACCTTGATGGAACTCAGATCCAATTAATCAAGCTTTTGAAATGGATTGAAGTCCTCTCTCCTTGATCATGCAGATTTCGGCCAGACCTATTGGTCTAATGGGAGATCACAATTCAAATTTCGGATAAATTGGTGCAAAATGTACGTGTAATTAGCCAAAAAATTTCTCACTCGACCATTTCAAACTACCATCTATGTTTTCTTATTTATATATTTTGTCTTCTTAATTATCTATTTCTTCTAATTTATCCTCTTTTTATCCTTATGTCTAAATCCAATTTCAATAGTTTTTTTAAAAGAAATTATTAGTAATTAAAAACAACTTTATATCACGGTTTAAATTATTTATTATAAATATGAAATATAAATTATATTTCAAAATATTCATTTGTTATAATTTTTTAATTATACAAAAATAAATATTATACTACACCATAGATATAATAAAATACTAGTATTTATATATATTTTTAGTTCTTATAAAATGAACACATTTTGATTTTCATCCTTTTGTAAAAAAAGTTCTTTGATTTTCATTTCTATAAAAAAAAAATCTAAATTCATTGTTCGGTCTCAATAATACTCGTTACCTAATTATGTGTTTAAGGAAAGATCAAATGACTATACCAAGTGACACTCATTAGTGTTTGGGGTACTATGTTGGTGGGTGACAGTTCTACTTTTTTTATAGATCCCTAACATGAATTTTATTTATTTATCTTAAAATGAATGCCAAAAATAAAAAATAATGATTTCAAAAATACTATGTTGGTGGGTGACAGTTCTAATTTTTTTTATAGATCCCTAAGATGAATTTTATTTATTTATCTTAAAATGAATGCCAAAAATAAAAAATAATGATTTAAAATTTTTGAGGAATGAAAAATAATTTTTTTACAAGAACTAATATCAAAATTGGCTTATTTGCAAGGACAAAATATAGTGATTTCAAATTTAGAATAATAAATAATTTTTTTCATAGAATCCAAAGTCAAAATCCACTCATTTTATTAAAAACTAAAATTTCACAAAAAAAATAAAATAGAAAGTTGCTACTATGCACTATTTTAATTTTTAACCCCTCATATCCTTTATTTAAATGATATTCTGGTATAAATATGTTTTACATAAATGTTCCCTTTATTTCTTGTTTTATTTGACAGTGTATGCTTCAAAAGTCCAAAGGAATACGTCACATAATTAAGACAGTTACTTCTTTTGAAACCGATTCACCACACATGGCGGTTAGTTCGGTCTTGAAATTAATGAAATTATTTATAAATTATAATTAACTTGGGCAACGTTAATTATAAGATCATTTCACATAAAATCATTTATGGCTTTTTTTATCTTTTCTAGAAAAAGTTTTCTCGGTAACTTTTTTATATAACTTATTAATATATAAAGTTTTATTTAACAATAAGTTATTAAATTAAAAAAATATCTAAACCCAATTAATCTATTTTAAGAAAAAGATATTCACTTAAAAAACTTATTTACTTCATATATGATTTATGATGTTTAGTAAGTTTTAACAATGCCTTTTATTTCAAGATTTTTTTTTGCAAAATTTGGATGTCTATTGATATCCCTTTCATAACTCTAAAGATTTTTTAGTGGCAAGAAGGCATGCATTTTAATTTACTCTAGAAACATGCCAAAGAATCTACCCTAATTAAACCCTCCATATATATATATATATATATATATATATATATATATATATATATTCAAATCAAGACTCAAGCAATGTACAACTTAGACCTATTTTCATTACTCACTCTCCTCCACCCCTTATCCTTCTCTCCCCGGTTGGTATTCTTAGAAAACTATTCCGTAGAGGGTGTTGCTTTGTGAATGGTCTTTTTCGTGATCTTCCACAGCTTTCTTGAACTGTGTTGTGTGAGGTTTCTCCAAGTGAAGGTTTAAGATCCCTTATGCAACATAAATTCTTTGAGCACAATTCAAGATAGCTGTGGAAAATCACTGAGATGATCTCGTTCATCACTTCCTCTTTGAATTAAATCGTTCTCTATGTATGTATCGCATGACAACTACATGCATGCCATCTCTCTCTTTCTGCACAATCTATACACACACATATCCAGATTCACTTTTTTTTTTCTTCTGTTTTTGGTGACTTGCTCCTTTCTGTTGGCTTATCCATACATGAACACTCACTTGCTCTGCCTTAATTTTGCTTTATTAAAACTAAATTTTCATTTTGTCATGTAGCTAGTGTGATCAATGTAACCATCTTCGCTGGCAGGATAAATTATGAACATCATTGTTGTTGTAAAAAGATGTATTTTTTTTTTGTTTTATTGACTCAATTTTATCTGGCTTAAAATGACTATTTTCTGTAAAGGATACTTGCGATCTCATCATGCATAATCAAAAAAGTAGTTGAGGGATGAAGTTGGAACTGCGAGACTTTGTCTTCAAGTGAAGAAAAGAAAAATTGTATGTTTTACTACCATTTGTTTTTTTTTTTCAAGGTACTACCATGCTTGTAAATTACAGTATCAGTTACATTTGCTATTTAAATAATCAGAAAAAAATAGTGAACAATAATGCAGGTAACGTACGTAGCTGCAATTGTGACTGCCACAGATTCTGAACACATGCAATCAAGTTTGGAGTCACTTCTTTCTACCTAGTTTTTTCTACTCCTTTTGATTAACAGTTTTTCTTTTAGTTATATCAATATGCAGCTAAATTATTTTGAACATAAGTTACCCTTCATATTTTTTTAACATATAATGCCAGGATATAATATTACTATTAAGCATGTTTGGATCTACCTTATATTTCAAAATTGCACCATTTTCACATTTAGCATAGAAGTTTATATGGTTAACTTCTGATTTTCACATTCTATATACACGTTCTAAGCTGATGGACTTGGAACCAAACACGTACTTAACTGGCAAGCACTGTTGCGTTAGGTACTTTGGCCCAATTGCATCAGACATGTCACTATGGCTCTTGTTAAGATCGTGATCTTGAAAACCAAACCTTAGGTTAGGTTTGCACTAAAGAACAAAGGAGAAAATAAATTTGTGTTTCCTCCTTAGCCAAAATAAATAATCATGTCTTTTATTTTTTTTAATTCTTTATTAATTTATTTTGAGGTTGTTGGCCAAGCCAGTTGTATATTCTGGAGTTTTCTGTACCATGGCTTGTGATATAATTGTTGCTCTAAAACTAAAGCTGATAACTTTTGGAAAATAATTCATTTCTTTCTACCCCACTATTTTTTTTTTGTTCCCAAAAAAGAAGTTATATATATCAACACTAGAGGTTGAGCACTGAGCTCAGCAGAAGTTTCAGATCACACTGAGTGGGTGGTGACAATGAAAGGTGAGGAAGGATTCCTTCTAGGAGTTATGTATGTATGCTTCCTGAAATTCAGATGCTATTGATCCCAAAGCAGAATCAGAAACAACCAAACCTATCACTTTTCTCATTATTGTTGGAGTTGGAGTTGGACCACAAGAATTGTTTTGAGAATCATTGTTTTCTAGTGTCGATATATGGATGGGGAATTGCATCCACTCATATTGTAAAGTATTTTATATTAATTATTCATTATTATGGATTGTAAGGTGGTGTACATTTAAATAATTATTATGATAATAAATTTTATTGGAATTTTAAAAAATTTGATTTTGCTAGCTTAAGTAGAAATGCAAAATTGTGACATGTAACCGACTTCCATCTTCTTTTGAAGTTTATGCTACATCTCAGGCTTTTTGTTTGCATGTAACACTTAAAAAGTGTGAGATATATATCATTAGGGTGTTGCTAGGTGCACATAACATTATTGTTGGTGCACCCAGCACTTAAGCAAAAAAGATGCAAATACCCCTTAATTTAAATTAAAACTTGTACACCCAGCATCACCAGCTCTTCTGCGCGTTCCTTCCGCTGTGACCTTCTTGCTTCCTGCTTCCTTCTTTGCAAGTTTGGTTCCGCGCCTCCTCCCTTCCGCCGTTCATCTTCTTGTGAACGTACGTCTTTGACATTGCCAACGGCGTGGTTGCTCCTGCGCTTTCGTCTTCCTTTTGCAACTACTGTTCCTCTTGCGCATTCGTCTTCTTCTCTTTTGTTGCTGCTCCATCGAGGTAAGCATTTGCTTTAATTCTTACATTGTTGGTTTAGTGTAGTTGCATGTTTGTAGGCATTTCATTGATCCGCATAGGGGATTTAGGTCATCTGCATTTGATTTTTGCACAATAGGAATACATGATTCGCAAGAGGAAGACATGATCCGTAGTCAGTTTTGCACCCCACTATTCATGCGGATCAACTTGATCCGCAAGCTTCACGCGGATCAACTTGATCCGCATGAATGTATTTTGATTTTTAAAAATGAAAATTAGGTTATTATTTATGAAAATGCTATTAAATTAGGGTTTGGGGTTAATTTTGAGGCTGCCAAAAGTAAGATATTATATAATGTTTTGAGGCTTTTTATTGTATAATGTATGAAAGTATAATGCATGTTTAAGATATTTTGGTTGGTGTCCTTTTATATTTTGAAGGTTTTAGTGGTTTATAGATTTATTTATATCCTGTATGGTAGAGTGAAAGTATAATGGTTGTTATTAAGTTTTGATCATAGTTTCTCCTACTTATCATGTATGTTGTTATTAAGTTTAGTGGATTATCATATGGTGCTTGTCATGTGCCTAAAAAAGATTAGAACCACAAGAATAATTAGGTCCTTGAAATAATCAATTACTGCAACTAACCAAGAAAAATTGAAAAAAGTTAAGAATCAGTGACCATTATATAACACTCCTCCCAAGAGTTAGAATCAGAAATGCCATACAACAAAGCTAACAACCAATCCTCCCTTAGTGGAAAAGAACAGTTTGATGAATGGATATAGAGAATCAGAATAACATGCGACTAAATGACATGTCTTGGGATAATTTGAAATTGATTTGCATTCCATCAATAGATCTTTAGATTAAGTCACACAGTAGAACATATGACCAGAACATTACAGCTTCAGTAAGTAGAGACAAAGATTAATAAAACTAGACATACACAACACTAACAACAATCAAAGCATTTCGCAGTAGGTGGGTTGGTTACATGGATCAAACCACATCAGTGTGCTTTGTAAAAAACTGATTCTTCAAAGACCATTTAGATTTGTAAAAAATGAATCCTTTTAATAGTCTTCAAAGGCACTTAAGAGTTTTCCTCTACATTAATTATTGAGATATCCCTCATTCGACCAACTCTTCTAACTAGGCATTTTATTGGTCTTCTCACAAGTCATGACAAAAAAGAGTAATGAACTATTGTATCACCATACTTCTGAGCAGAAGATCTCCAAATATCAGGAACATCTTTCCACTCGTTTGAGGGCACACCACCATTACCGGAGAGTAATGAACTTTGTAGAAAGGGGGAACACCTTCTCGTTTGAGGCCACATCCCCAAAATATTTGCCCTGACACTAAAATTAAAAGAATAAACAAGTAAAGAGCAAGAGCAAAGAGCAAATGAATGATGTTAGCAGTAATTACCTCGAATTACCCAACAAATACTTGGCTCTGATTACCCAACAAAGGATGAGCTTGAAGTTGATCCTTCAAAGAGTTTACATCATCCTAACATCAATAATATTGTTTTCAAATACAAAGAGATAACCTCAACTAACAACATAAGACACCCGTTAAAATACGAAATGTATTCTTAGGAAAGCCAATAGTCAAGATACTATAATGAACTTCATTACCCATATCCACAAGATATATGTTTATAAAAAAAGAACAATATTTGCCTGAATATACAGAGAAGTATACATTTAGTGATGGAATTTGTGGTAGACATTTGCAGATCATGGTTAAGACTAGAGGATTAGGCCATGCCTTAGGTAGGGTTGTTGGCAGAGGTCTGGGGAGAGGGGATGGTGATGATTCTGACGGTGCTCCCCAACACCGAAGGCCGACTGCATCGGCACACAGGCGACGGGTAACTGTCATTGTTGACGATGTTGTGCCTGCGGTACCTGCAGACTCGTCTGCGGTACCAGAGACAGAGGCTGTTGTAGCTAGGGATGAACCCATGGTAGATGCTGACGCACAGGACACCGGTCCAGATACTGACGCACAAGATATTGGTACACAGGATGCTGCAGATGAGCCTGAGGGATTTCTTGGTGGACCCAAGGACCCATCAGTGCTTACGGAGTATGCTGACCATGTTGCGGCCAACGTATGGTCTGGACAGGTATTTATAATATTCAAGTCTATTAAGCATTCTTTTTTATTGAGTTTTTGGTTACTGATTGACGTTATTTGAACAAATTGTGTGTTCCTTTGTACTTCAATTCAGGAATGTCCTGAGTTGATGTTATGCTCCCATGGGAGGAAGGAACATAACTTAGGCAGGCTTGTTCCTGCAATTGATGACATGGTTGCTGGGATAGGATTAAGTCCTTTGATCGCGTGTTCGATAGACACCGGCGATCGGGGACTTATATCCTCCTTTGCCGATAGGTGGCACTAGGAGACTTCTAGTTTCCATCTTCCTGTGGGGGAGGTTTCGATCACGCTGGACGAAGATGCATCTCTTCTCCATTTGCCTATCGTTGGCACATTCCATGACTTCCAGCCTCTACGCACCGACGAGGTGGTGGTGCTGTTGGTTGAGTTACTGATGGTCTTAGCAGAGGTGGCCATGACTGAGACAGGCCAATATGGTGGACCATATGTACGCCTGCAGTGTCTGCGAGACGTATACCAGTGCAGATGTCAGACGCAGCACTGGATAGCTGCCGCTCGTGCTTATCTTCTACATCTTTTGGGTTGCACTCTTTTTGCTAATAAGAGTGCAACCCATGTTCATGTCTCACACTTACAGGCCCTGTGTTACCTTACTCTTGCTGGGCGGTATGCATGGGGAGCTGCTGACCTCGTCCATATGTACGATCAGCTTAATGATGCCAGTCTCAACACCAGCCGACAGCTTGCTGGTTACATCACCTTGTTATAGGTAATTAACATGTATTTCATAATTTATTTACAACAATGTTTTAATGAGTGTATATTTAATTAACATGTATGATTTTTGTGTAAACCATGTAGTGTTGGATATACGAGCACTTTCCATCAGTTGCGGAGTGCAATGCTGATCTGGACTACGACGAGGTGTCACCACATGTGTGTTGGTGGATTACAACAAAGAAGACTATGAAGAAGGTATCTACAGCGATGTACAGGCAGCGCCTGGATCATTTGAGGATCCCAGATGTCTGTTGGATGCCATATACGGAGCACCAACCTGTGCAGGACTTTCATCCGATTTCGTGCTTCTCAGGACAGCTCCGCTGGGGGCCTGTTGTTATCAGATACAGACTGGAGAGGGTTATGCACCAGTTCAGCTACGTCCAGTGCATTCTTGCACACTCTGTCCATTCATGGGTGTCATATGATGACGTGGACAATACTTGGATGCACTACTCAGACCATCTGGTGGCAGCAGGTAATCTATGTGTTATGCCAGTCAGTGTGCACCTGACTACATAGACTGGTTCTTCGTCATATCGCATCCATTCATGATTGTGCCATAGACGGATCCTCCTCGAGATGCATATGCGATGCAGCCCAATCATATCCCTCATGAGGCAGCATTGGCATCGACACAAGCGGATCTTGATGCGGATGAGCCCAGACATGCAGTGGTAAGTGTTACTATTTGATTAGATGTATGTCATTTACTTCAATTATATTAATACTAATTTGTATAATTCGTTTGTTTTCTATTTAACAGGAGGCTTGCCATGCGATCACGGAGGCGTTGGAGCAGCATCTAAATGCACCAGGCACATCCACACATGAAGAGGTCATCCAAAAATGCCTAAGCATTGTGAGGGGTGTCACAGAAGACCGCAATGTGTATGTGAGGTCTCGACGTAGGTGCCACACGGATCAACAATAATTTATTCACACTTTAGATGTCATTAGTTTTTTACGATGTATTTGACTTAACATTTTGTATATTTTAAGTTATTTTGATTAATAATATTAGTTTATAATATTAGTGTTATTTTGTCAATTATATTTAAATTACTTTATCCGAAATTTATACCAAATTCATTCAAAATTCATCGATATATTATGAATGGAAGTAAGTAAATTAGAAATGTTAAACTATTATTACAAATGTCATTTAAACTTAAGTTTCAATAAAGTTAAACTTTTTAAAAAAATTCAGTCTCTTGCGGATCAAGTTGATTCGTGGAAAACTCGTGGATCAAGTTGATTTGTGTAATACTTGCGGATCAAGTTGATCTGTGAAAAACTCGCAGATCAAGTGTAATACTTGCAGATCAAGTTGATCTGTGTATGGCTCACGGATCAACTTGATCCGCATTTGGTCCGCCTGTGTTACACGGATTACCTTGATCCGCAAGAGACTTTCGCAGATCAAGTTGATCCACAGATCTTTTACTGATCAACTTGATCTGCACAACGAAACATTAGAGGGACATTTTTGACATTTTTAAGTGATGCTGGGTGCACCAGCAATTACGCTAAATACACCTAGCAACACCAATATCATTATCACTAAATAATTTGTAACTAATACATAATTAAATAACCAATATATATATATATATATATATATATATATATTATAAAATAATTGTCGTGAATCATGTTGTTTTCATAAACTATTCTCTAGCAAGAATGTTTTTAAGAATTTTTCTTCAACAATAATGTTTTGAGTTTTTCTTCTTAACTCTTTTTTCAATCCATTCTTCTCATCTTTATCTTTAAATTGTACTTCATTTTTTTTTTATAAAAGACATTATTAATAATTAAAATTAATATAATTTGTTTATCATAAAACTAAAATATAATTTATTTCAAAAGTATTTATTTATTATAATATAATTTATATATTTATTAGAACTATTTATTTATTATAAATTTTAGTTATATAAAATAAAAATTTTGTATATAATAATAACAACAACTCGATTAACTAAATTGATACGGTCAAGATTAATAATACTATTCCCACTCACTTGTTTGTGTGGAAACAAAAATTAAAATCATTTTACATGAATTTATATATTAAAATTCTCGAAATTAATTTACCAATAAATAAATAGAGCATCTGTCAGTATATAAGATCCCGAATCACAAAACAGACAAAGAAGCAGTTTTGTGTCAAAGCATGTTTTATGCCATGCATGGATCGATGAACTCAACTCATGGGTTAAACCAGTTATAGAAATATATTGACTTACTTTTTTACAGGTTGAAATTGAAGTTAGCCAACTAAGATGAGTCAGATCAATTTATGCCAACCCGCTTTTTCTTATGAAAATATGTTTATTTTCCTTGTTTTGTTATGAACTGATATTTTCATTTTTATGATTTTTCCTTTTTTTAAGTTTGTTATTATAAATTAATATGTTGTTTAATTTTTTGTATTTATAGTTTTCGTTTTCTATAATTTCTTGTTATTTTCTTGCCTTTTTTAAAAAAAATCTCAACTAAATTAAAAAAATATTAACTCATGATCAGCTCATAAATAAACTCACTTAATTAGCCAACTTGTTATGGATTGAATTGTATTTTTCATTCACTAAAAAGAGAAGAGTTAACTCACTTTTTAAGTAACTCCTAGTGAGATAATCATAATTGTCATGATGACGGTCGTTTTTGAGAAAATAAAAATAATAATCAATAATCTTAATTAATTACATTTTTAGTTTTCATATTTTTGTTTATCTACAACTTTATTTATAATTATTCGAATTTAGTAATTACATTTTTCCAATTGTTAAATTAAATTTGTCGGATCAGAATTAGCAATGGAATGAAATGAAATTTATTCATTACTAGTAAAAAGAGGCACATTGTGCCTTTATTGTTTCAAATCAAAATAAAATAAAATAGAAACATAATAATGGAGATTAAATAACAGTACCTTGGATTTATTTTATTTTAGTAACTAATAAATTTTTAATTTTAAAATAAATGCATGTCATTACAGAATTTTTGTTAACTAATGAGTGATCAATAAAGTGTCACATCTATTTTTCCTTTTCTGATTCATTGTATATACATTAAGTAAGGAAATTGAGATCTGCCAAGGAAACACGAGGCTTTTGCTCACATGTAACACCTATGCAAGAGGGAAATTGACTTGATAAGTGAAGTAAAACTTTGAGTAATTTATCTTTTGTCTTATTTAACTGACTTGGAAGTTTTCAGGGATGAGCCTTAGTGGCTGTTTTTTTTTTAGTTTTTTCATTAGAGAAACTTGTCTTTATAGGTGAATAATACTTGTGTCTTTGGTTCACAATAGTATAACCAGATTATATGCTTAATTATAATGTTTTTACTCTATTTTTTGTGACAGATTTTGTAATTGAACTCACCAATCACCTTTTAGTCATATGTTAATTTTTTTTTTAAAAAAAATGGTTATCTATATCCATTCTAAATAAAATTGATGTTGAAAATGCTTCTATAACATCGGTTTTGAACAAAATGATATTTTTTTACAATTTTTTATATTGATTTTGACTAAAATCGATGTAGACATCTAACAAGAATACAGTTTCTTCATTGATTTCTTCTTTAACTGATGTCGAATTTTGATTTTAAAATCGATTTTAAAATTGATGTTGAAAGACATTTTCAACATCACTTGTTTCAATATCGGTTCAAAACTAATATTAAATGTCTTTTTTATCTAATGCTAAGTCCTTTTTCTTGTAGTAGTAAGTCCATGTCACTTAAAAATTGTTGACTCGACAACCATGTTATTTCTAGGACAAGTATTTATTTTTTTTCAAAAAATAAACATTTATTAAGTGCCAAAAAAAAGTTACGTACCAAAACCAAAACACAAATAGATACCAAAAAGTTATTTAAGCATACAATAATTAAAAAGTTAATTATTGTTGTCATATTGCATCATATAAATTATTTCATCCCTTCTTTGGAGGTGGCCTTGGTGGCAAGGACCATGAGCTATAATAGAATCTTGTGTTTGAGCAGTTGGAAGCATTTGATTTTGGTGAGCAAGTCAAAACAATATTGCAAAGAGTGCCTTCGAGGTGGAAGTAGAGGGAGATGAAATTGATGTCAAAGTGTAGAAATTTGCATGAATTGGAATGAGCAAATACAACATAGGAGAAACATTAAGTGGTGATGTAACATCCTAATATAAAATTGTTATTGGTTTTAGTTTAAAAATATTAGTATAAGAATTTATTTGAATTAAAATGATTGTGATATATATATATATATGGAATTAATGTTTGTGTTAAGATATATTAAATATAGAAATAATTGAAAAATTATGTTTGTTTTAATCATAATTTTAAAAATCGGTTCAGTGATTGACCCGATCATGACACTCATTCGTTAGTGGTCGAACTGGTGGGTCACTAATTGACTCGTGTGACTTGATTTGTGATAAAAAAATTAAAAAATTTTATGTTTGTCTTAAAAATATTTAAAAATAACATCACAAATTAATATAATTTCATAACAAATAATTAAATACCAAAATGTTAAAAAATATCATTGTCAAAGTTCAAACAAACAAGTAATAAAGATTACAAACATAAATAAATAGCTAAATAAGTTCAAGTTCAACACATGTTCCTAAACAAGTTGAACTTTTTTCTATGACCAACGAACATAAACTAAGTCATTGTCATTTTCAGTAACTCCTTCTTCATTCAAAAAATCTCTCATTGTAACTTCATGATCAACATTGCTTTCATTTAAATTCATGTTTTTCATGGGATTGCCTTGTGCTTCATCAACATCATCACCATCCAAATTTAAAGGACCTATGACAAAAAAAAAAGATAGAAAGTAGTAATTATCATTTAGAGATAACAAGTACGAAACAAATTTGAAATAAAAATATGATTAAAATATACCAATATCATTTGAAAGTGGTTGGATGGTCATATGTGCAAGGTCTTTGCCTAATGCATCCACCTCCTCATTGGTTAAAAATGGTAGTGAATCCTCCATTACCCAATCAACATGGTCATCAAGTGTTTCCAAATTAATAGGATCATAGTTTTATTGTCTCTTTTTCCTGAGCACATGTATTAAATATGTAACCTTATGTAATATAAAAAGATAAACAATGAAAAAAAGAATAAAAATATAATAATCCTTATTTAGATTTCGCAACCTGTAGCCTTTACTATTTGTGGGGTTTAATTTAATTTTACAAAAAGAGGTATTGTAATGTACAAATCTTCATTGGTTGCATATTAAATCTTGAATTTATTTAAAAATTCATGAATCAACTTGCTTGAGTTTTGTGGTTAGTTATCATATACATAAACTAAAATATATTTTAATACGTGTGTGTTTTATTTCATAGTTAATTATTAATTGATTCATATGATGATATAATTTGGGGTATGACTTTGTGAGTTAATAGTGTGTATGAAATTAATTATTTATTTGATAGTTATTTAGAATGATGTTTTGTAACTATGTGTAAATTGATCATCATCTTCTAAGAAGTGTTGGCAATGTATAGTTTATTTTGAGAATTGAATATGCATGAGATACCTCCATTTGGGATGAGAAAGAGATATGAGATACCTCCATTTGGGATGGAGATGAGATAATAGATACTTTCATCTAAAATGAGAAAGAAATTCTGGATACCTCCATTTATTATGGAAAAGACAGTGAGACGTCATTGCATGAATATGAACTCATAGACCCTTTAAAGAATATGATATCCACATCGATTCTGGGAACCAAAGGGTAATTGAGTCTAGTGATTCTGTGAATCACTGAGTTGTGTTGTGATATTTATTTGTTTGTTTGAGAATTGAATGCAGTGAAGTGTTGTGTTTATTGACTAGAGTGTTATTTGGTTGCCTGAATAATTTGTGGTTGTTTATAAATATGTATATATTATTTTTAATTTAATTTTGTAGATATTATGGTTCAATTTTTCTGGTTACTGCGCCGACTGAGAACAACATTATTGTGAATTCTATTAGAACTTATTTTATTCACTAGAATTATTATCTCATTAAAATTGAAGACTTATAGTTTATTATTAGTTAAACTTTGTAGATGTCCATATTTGAAAATAAAAATATTCATTTATGTAAGGACTCATTTATTTATAATATTTGAAGTATTCCAAAATAATTGAAATTTATAAATTCTTATTTTATGTATGGATGTTTTAAAGTATATTTTTATTATGGGTTTTTATTATAAGGAAGGGTGTTACAAGTGGGGTGAGTTAGGATACATATTATATGGGCTCAAAGTACCAATTAGGGCTATTTTTTTTTAAAAAAAATTTATCATTTTGGGATAGATTTTAAATTAATATCCGTTTGGTAGTAAATCATATCAAATGTTGTGACTTATGAATTGAAAGTCGTTACTTCTCCTACAACTTCTATTTTTAAAAAACAAAACATTGAAGTGGAGAAAAATTTTTAAGACTTCAATATTTTTTTAAATACGACTTTAAAGTCGTCATTTTTTTTTTGTTTTTTACATTGAAGTCGTAAATTAGTTTACAACTTCAATTTTGCTTTGTTTTTTTTTTAAATTGTAAATAATTTATTTATTTCAATTTTTTAAAGAATTAATATATGATTAATTTTTTTTATTTAATATTTTCTATATATTATTTATATTTTTGAATATTTTTGTATATTATTTTATTTAATATTTTTTATATGGTTTTATTTCATATTTTTATTTTTTTTGTATATTGTTTCATTCAATATAGTTTCTATATTTTTTACTATTGTTAAGGATTACTATTTGTTTTGTAAATTTTAAAATAATACAAAAGATTTAAATTTAAATAAAAATATTAAAATGTACTACATATTCATATATATAAGCGAACCAATTTCAAATAGGCCTAAAAATTACTCATTGTATAGAATTAATGGATATAATCGTAGTAACGGTCATACAAGCAACTTGAAACTAATATTGTCTTTATGGTTTAATTTTATGCTTCTATTTAGTTTGTATTTTTCATTTTATATTAATGTATTATGTTATTTTTATTTTAACAACTACTTTTATTATTAAATTATTTTTTGTTCTTAATATTAAAATAATTAAAAAATGAAATTAATTAATACTATCGTATGAAATTATCAATTTACTTAATGATAATTGTAAAATTAATTAAATTTGTTTTAAAAAATTAATATTATTTAATAAATCATAAGTTAATATTATTTGTTACTATTAGTAACAAAACATCTTAATATTTTTGTTAAACGAATAAGTAATATATTTTAATATTTTTATTTAAATTTAAGCCTTTTGCATTATTTTTTTAACTTAAAAACAAATAATAATCCTTAAAAATAGTAAAAAAAATATAGAAAATATTAAATACAGAAATTATATCAAATAAAAATATAAAAAATAATAATTTTTTTAAAATAAAACCATATAAAGAAATATAAAAAATATTAAATAATATAATATACAAAAATATAGAAAGTATTAAATAAAACTATATAAAAAATATAAAAATATTAAATAAAACAAAAAAATTTAACATACATTAATTATTTAAATAATTAAAATAAATAAATGATTTACGATCAAAAAACAAAACAAAATTGAAGTCGTAAATTACTTTATGACTTCAATATAAAAACAAAATAAATATTACTTTATAACTTTAAAGTCTTATTCAAAAAAAAAAATTTGTTGTAAAATTTCTTATAACATCAATGTTTTTTGGAAAAAAAAATAGAAATTATATGACTTTCAATTCAGAAGTAATAACATCTAATACAATTTACTCTAAACGGATATTAATTTAAAATCTATCATCAAATGGTAAATTTTTTAAAAAATTATCCCCCAATCGGTAATTTGGCCATTATATGACAATTCATTGTCCGTTTGTCACAATAGAAGAACAATACATTTTGAATAAAAACTCTCTTTCCAAAATTTTGTGTAGAGGGCATCTAACATGTATTTATCTCCTTCACAAACTACAAGAGGCAAAAATTAGAATTACCTTGCAAAGACAATGAGAGTAAAAAGAAGATGTGAGCAAAAATTCGTGTGGTATAATGATGATATTTTTTTTTAATCCCTATAGTATAAAATATCATATTTTGGTCATTTATAATTACAGTTTTTTAAACTGTTTTGGTCCTTGCTATCTAAAATTGTTTAACCATGTTACATTTAGATCCTTTAAAATTTTCTACAAAACTAAAACTGATGATGAAAAACGGCTGAAAAATATAAATAATTTCAGTTTTGTAGTGGTTTTAAAGTATGTGAATGTAATAATGTTAGGCAATTTTAGATAAAGAAGGTGAAAAGAGTTAAAAATTACAAGACAAAAATAAATGTTTTAAATTATAGTAACTAAAAAAAAATTTATATTGCAACTATAAGAATATAGAGGATAATTAAAACCTAAAATAAAATAAAAAGTCAATACCCAAATGGCTTATGTGCATTATGCGTGTGTAGGGTAGCTGTATTTTTATATGTTTATCATGATGTTTAATGATCAATTTGATATTAACTTGTATTTTTTAATGATTAATTTAATATTAAGTTGTAAAATTTAAATATTAATTTGTCATTAAATTGTATGTAAGATATAATTGTCATATTTTTTAGTTTTTACACATTTAGATATTAAATTAAATTTTTTCGTTGGTTAAGGATTAAATTATCACTTTAGAGGTTCAATCAAATAAATGTTTTTTTTTAGATTAAAAAAAAACTTGGAATTTCATTTTAATATGCTCAAGTGCATCACATTTTTTGTCAGTGTTTTCAAATTGTCGTTTATTGTTCTCCCACTACCAAAAAATTGTCGTTTATCGACTACAATTGCTGCAGTGGCGATGCATTGCGCTGTCACGATGCAGTTACATACCACCATAGAAACCTTGCTATTGCAGTCCCTCGATGTATTTCCACTCATCCTAGCATAATCTGATCGAGTGTCAGTGCTTGTTTGTATTTAGAATCGAAACGGTTCTGCTTGTGTTTTCTTTCTTCCTCGCTGGCAATGAACCCCAGTGCAACGCAAAACGACACTTACGTTGGGTGTTCAGTGTTCTGTGTTTTGTTGTGTTGTGTTGTGTTCTGTTTCGCAACACAACAAAACACAACGCAGCATAAACAAGAAACACGGGACGGGAGATTCAACAAAACCAGAACCTCTCTGTATGCTTCGTTTTTCCTCAGACACGTGTGAGGAAAACACACGTACACACACGCGCTGCACTCGCAGCTTCATATTGTCACGTTAGCACTTAGCAGTTCTAGTATTCGAAAAAATAAGTAAAGGATGTTTGAGAATCTGTTGTAAAATTATATTTGAAGTAAAAGTAATTTGTCAATATAAGTATGTTTGGTTTTCAGTCCAACTTGTTTGAATTCCGAGATTAAATCCAATTGGTCCTGTGCAAACTTAACACCAAAGGAAGGGTGTGGATATCTTTGTAAATTTTATTTTTTCACCAATGTTTGTTTGTAACATATATCTTCAGAATTCTTATTTTTGTATTCATTTTGTTTTTATCAGCTGAATTTGTATTGAAACACATGTCACAATATTTCTAATTGTAAACCAAATATGCACTATATACACTTCTACATGCACTGTGCGTTCTCTCGTTACAGTTACCATTTCATTTTTGTAATTCAGATGATAATTATTTTTCATTAAAGAATTATACATATATTTGAAATGAAACTCTGGTTTTTTTTCTCACATACTTTCTTTAGAATCATATATAAGCAAAATTAATTGATTTCATATTAATTATGAAAGTTAGTTGATATAATTTAATTTTCTTAATCCCAAATAAAAAATAAAATTATTTTTAAAATGTATTTCATTGAAACTTGCTAGTATGAATAAAAATGAATTATTAAAAATAAAATTTGAATTAAATGAAAGATATTTTTAAAATGATATTATTAAATAATGTAAAATTTATTTATATTTAAGTCTAATATATAATATCATTTTTTTACTTATATATGAGTCCAAACGAATATCTCCTTTTTTTAGAGACAATCTTATTTAAATGACGATTAAACACTAAATGTATACACATTTTCACCATAAATTTAAACCTTACTTCACCCTATATTATGAGAGACTATTTTTTTCCACTAAACCTAACTTCTGTTGGCAAATAAGATTCTAATTGAAGAATATAAACAACACCTAAGAATTTGTACTAAAGTTTTGTCCTGATATTAACGTGTGCTATGGTCTCTTTAGACAGATTGAGTTACTCCAATCTCGTAATGGGAGTTCTCAATTCATGAATTTGGTAATAATTATTTTGAAACAATTCTTATTCTACACTGCTTCTTAATTATTAGGTACATGTGCTTAACAGTCATCAAAATTCCATACTTATTCTAGATTTCTACATGATCATCATGATATTCAGTTGCTATGTACACTAGGCCAAGCAAGTTCTTAAAACACTTGTCATAAGATCCTGTTATAATTAATAATTTTTCTCTAAATATTCATGTAGCAGGCTTCTTAATTTTCTGTTTTTCATACAGAAAGTTGACCAATTGAATAGTATATGTACAGTTCAATTTTATTTTTAAGAGTAACACTATCTATCCAACTGTGCACAACTGGACAGGTAGCTCCATCCAATTTTAGGTTACCCTGCTTAAAATTTTATGAAGTTCAATTGAACCACCTCTACAATGATGCAAAATTGTGAATGCAAGAGTTGAATGAGTATCCATAGATATTGTAAACAAATTTACTTTTGCCACAGAGAAGATGTGCTTTGGAGGAGTGGATCACCAAATTGTAGTGAAGACATTGAAATATCAAGCTGTGCTTCATTGGCATCATTCCTTGAACTGGAAGCTGCTTTGAGTATATATATGGTGATTATTGTACCTTGCTTTAAACATGTCTGGTACATGTCAGTTTGTCTTCTTTATAGTCATCTCGTTCTTGGCTTTGCCAAAATTTGTCATTCTATTATTATACCTTAAATCATTTTTCAGCATTCCAATATTCAATGCAGCAGAGATCAGAAACAGATTCCATTTCCAATGACAGATCATATTCAGTGCAATTGCCTGTTCATTCAAGCTTATCATTGCTTGCTGTCAGTTCGACCAGATTATGGTAATGATACTGCACATGAGCCATCTGAACTAGGAACATCAAATGTTGGTCAGCATGAGAATTCTAAGTTGGGACAGATGATCTAACAATAGAGGAAGATATGACAAATCCAATAGAACAATTGATGAGTTTGCTTCTTGGAAGGCATTCCTAGGCATAAGGTAAATGAGAGATCTGTCAACTATGTTTTAAATAAGAAATATTGAAATGAAAATGGAATCTTTGAAAGTGATGGAAGAACTTTAAGAGGAAGTGACATGTCTAATCCTGGGGACCAACAAAGTCTGACATATTAGTTGGTGGCTAACTGGATCTCTTAAGCATATTAATAAGAGTTGAATTATTGACCACGTGTATTGAAAAAACTGTTAGCAGTCCAAGAATTAGTATCCAACTATTAGTTATGGTGCAAACCCAAAAAATGTCTAATTCTAAGGTTCCAAATTAATCTCATGCTTGCTCTTTTGACCTTGCCGAGGGGCCTTATTGGTTAGTCCCTCCATTAGGGCATTGCAATAAATTGAACAGGGTTCCTTCAACCATACAACGAAGGCTAGTCTCTGCAAAATTACTGACATGGAAAACCGTATAGTTAGATTAAATCTAGAAGTAGCTGCAAAGGATTTTCTTGCAACAAAAGTATAAACATCCATCCATTTATTTGTAAATTAACTTATATTTTAGTTCAATGTACATGAAAATTGTTAGAGGTTATTGGGGAGATTTACACCAATGAGCCATGAACAGGCACGTAAGGAAACTTGACACCACACTTTAACCTAAAATTTGATATTCTTCTCACTTATATCATGCTCAACTTTTTCACTTTTATTCAATGTGGGGCTTCACCTCACACTTATACTTCAACATAAGCCTTGAATTTTTGTAGAGCAGCTAGAAATTATTTTCAACTGTATGAAGATCTAGAAGCAAAATCCAAAGTGAAAGTTCTCGTTAAACAAGTCAATTTATCAGTAGTTCCCAATTTGAATTGTAGAAGGAATTGGGTGATGCAGTAAATAAAAAATGTGAACGCTGAGGTAGGTTATGGATCTTCACATGTATTTTGCATGATGTTCTTCCTCTCGGCAGTTCAAATTAACTAAACAATGATCTTAGCAGATTTGTTCATCGACAATATTAGATCGAGAAAACACATAAAGAGAGTATTACAAGGCATGCCCTTGAATTGGACATGTCACAACAGATGATACTTCTTCAAAAACAAGTCCTTATATTGGTAGCCGATCGTGACGGAAATTTGTAGTTTTATTAGAGGATTTGAAAACCACAACTTCTCCCTTCAACTATCAATTCAAAATTTATAACTCTTGTCCTTTTAAATATATGTGAAATGAAAATGTAAATTATTCTTATACATTCTGAATTTTTTTACCAAAAACTCATAAGGTATTACAAAATTAATATATAATATCATGATAAAAAAATCTAAAATTCTTAAGTTTCTATAAATTATAATTGTTCTCTATGCATTTTCATACTTTAAGAATATTGTATATTTTTTCATTGTCAATGTTAATTTAGTGTTTGAAAGGTAACGTCCTTCATTAAAATAACTAACACTAAAATATCATTAATCTTGATTTCTTTATATCAAAAATACAATAAATAAAAACTGCTCCTAAAAGAATTATAGCATGGAAATTTTGAAAAGATAGTATTTTACTCATCTCTTAAAGTAAATAATTTGAATTCTTCGTTATCTTTACTTTAATAGAATTTTTTCATTTTCTTTCTTCTTCTTAATCCTCGAGCAACTCACTAATGCTAAGAAAGACGATTTATTTGTATAATTCTAGGAAAAATAACTATATATTCTTATATAAGTCTTGTATGTAATTTAAAATTATATTTTTTAAGATTTGTTTAATCAATCTTTCTTTATTTTTTATTTTTATTTTTTTATCCAATTTAATATATTATTTTACTAATATCTTTTAAAAAATAAAACGATCTAATATATTAAAATAATTCAATCTATCTTTTCATTTTTTTAAAGATATATTTAAATAATTTTTATCTAAATAATTATTGAATTATTGTTGGGATGTTAATTAAAATAATGTGCTCTATATAGTGTGTGTGGTGTGTGTTTTTTGTTTTGTGTTACTGTAATAATAATGAGAATTGGATTAAGAGCATGAATTTTTATATTGAATGTCTTATATATATTTATTTGGGCGTTTGAGTTAAAAAATTCAATGAAAATGATATATAATTTTTTATAGGGGCAAAATTATTTTTTATATACATTAGCAAATTAAAAAAAAAAAAAAAAATCTGGTGGCACAATTGCCCCACAACAAATAAGATCCATCCGCCGGTGAAGGAAATGACCTTTCTTTGCCTTCACTTTTTCTTTTTGTGTCTGAGATTATTGTGTCTTCATTAAGCATAAAATTCGTGCACCAGTTTAAGAAAAAATTCAAACTAATTACATGTGCATAAAATATCTGCAGAAGTACATTTAGAAATCTTATATGCACGATTAACCGTGGGCACACTTCTACAAGTCATTAAAATACATAGTAATTGTATAAAAAGAGGACAAAAGATCAAAATGATAAAAAGAAAAGGTGAGATTTTCAGGAGGCCTTTCCAAATTAACCTATGGCAGCAAATGAGGTTAAGTCTCTTTCATGCATGGTGTTTGGTTGAGGGGAGGGAAAAAATTGAGAAAAAATTATATTTATCATATAAATCTCGTACTATTTAAATTTTACTTTAATTCAGATATTTTTTTTATTCTTATTTTTTTATTTTCATAATCTCAACTAAACACAAACACAACATATAAAAGATGTTCATATTTAATGTGTTTTACTATGTTGAACATAATTCTCTTAGGGAGACTGTAATGGGAAACACCCCAAAAAGAAGTATAATCTTATATATATATATATACTCACACGACATATTAAAATGTCTCTAAATTAGCAAAATGGTGCCTCCATTGGGTAAGGATGTTTGAAATCTTGAGTGTTCTCATTGTGAGACTCCAAACAAAATACAATTGTAGAGTTCTCCAAAGGGTCATTTATATGCAACCATTTCTTCATGTGTAGTGTACAATTTGAATTTCAACCTCAAAAACCATTTTCTACTTGACGTGGCTCCACAAGGATATAAAGTGGCTTTCCATTAAGTTTGCTGCGTACCTGAAAGAAGGCTATGATTTATTTCATTTCCATGATTTGAAAAAAGAAAATCGAAAATAATGTTACTTAACATTGTGCGATATCATCCAAAAGTTATTACAACATGGAACAATGCAAACTTGCTCCTGCAAAATCCTTGTAGGGAATCCTAACAGAACCTATATATGATGGTAGCTTCACAATTTGGAAACAGAAATTTGCATATAGCAACTATGGCACATTGGTATGGATATTTATTATATAGTTTCAAGCCATACAACAAAATTAGCTTGAGCTAGAGAGGGAGTATATCATATAGTAGTTTTATCAAATATAAATGACAAGGACTCTTCATTCACTCGCTTAAAATGATAGGTAAAAGAGCAAAGTATAATCGTAAATTGATAACATAGCACCAACAGTTTGGGCCTACCTAGTGTGAGCTCTATGAAGAGATAATTCTTCGGGAGAAAAAATATATTGGACTTGCAAAATTAGAAAAAAAAAATTAACTAACAAGGATATAAATTGGCCTTTCATGAATCATGATCATACAACTCAATCTAGTAGGAATGGCAAACAATATTATCAGTTTATTTTAACTAATTAAATATACCAAAAAAAAATTACAAACTAAAATAAGAAAGAAAGTGTGATTTTCACCTTTATCTGTTTTATTATTTTTGGTGAAGAACTTGGACTGCCAATAACATGATGGAAATCTCTAAGATTAGCTAGCAAAATATAACTTACAAAAGCAATAATTAATTTAATTAGCCATTACCTTGAGATCAGAGAGACCAATCACACAAGCACACTCCACTACTTCAGCATCAGCACGTTCTACAAAATAAGTTGAAAAGAGCCTTAAAGCATTTTAGGGACAACATACACGCAAATAGAAAAGGCTCCTTTACTGAGTTCAGCTGTTTTTGTTATAAAAAAAAAGCTGTTTGAAATCTTTAGCTTGTTTGGGAATCTTAGCTTAAATTTAGAAAGAAAAAAAAAAAGCTTTTTGTCTGAAAAAATAAGCTAATTTTATGAATCTGAAAATTTGTAGTTTATTACTATTTTTCAACAGTTTTTTTCCTCCTTCAGCTGTTTACATGCTCTTTTACCACATAAAAGTTGATTTTCTTGTTGCATCCAAATGAAATTAATTAGCTTCAAAACACTTTTCAGCACACTTATTCAAACAAAAAATTAATCTAATTATAATCAGTTATAACAATAATTGATTATAATTTTCGTAGTTATCCCAAACACAAAGTGAGCAAGCATGTATCAACCCATTAATTTAAAGTGCATCATAATCTTAATTCATAAGAAATTAAGGCTGAATACATCTTTATTTGCTCACCGCAGAAACAAATTCACTTTAGAAGAGAATTTTTCTGGAAAAAGGAATATAGAACAAAACAGTTATCTCAACAATAAAGCATGCATTTGCAGATCACCTAGAAGTATAATTGCTGCTGACAGAGTTCCACCTGTAGCCACCAAATCATCGATAATTATGACCCGTTCATTGTGTTGGACAGCGCCAACATGCATCTCCAAGCAATCAGTTCCATATTCTAGAACATATTTTTCTGAAATTACTTCACCTAAACATGAAGCAAGTCAGAGTTTAGGCATGAATGTGAGGACCAAATTAATGCACAGGAACAAGTAGTTTAAATTGATAGACACTGCTAAAAGGGCCTCAGCTCTTTTTGATGCATTTGTGTGAATAGCTATTGGACCCAAGAGTAACTTTCTACTTACATGATCAAATATTTACCAAAAAAATTTTTTGATAAGTAAACTATTTCAAAGTAAGTAACTTCATTTTATATCCTGTTGTCATAAGTAGAATGCAAGCATGGCTAAGCAAGATTAGAATTTAGAAAATTTTGATTAACAAACAGTAGATATGTTGATAAGATTGCTCAATGAAGATCAAGAACACCATTAAAAAGTCAAGTTAAGCAACAGTGCAGCCACAAACATCTATTCCAATTAAAAGGATAATTAAATACATATATGGCACTAGGGAACTTAATTAGGTACTTCCTCTCTGAACAAAAAATGTAAACTTTGGAGTCAATTGAGTTTGGACGAACTAGTAACCCACAAACACTAACAGTAAAACAGCACCTAAATAAATAATGAACAACCAAAGTATATGACTATGACAAGGCCTTTCCACTCAGAATAGACCTTTCCATTCAACTGAAAATGATCTTCATTCAGCTTCTTTTCTTTTGGCCAAAGTTTGGTATATTCTAGTTTTAACTTAAAACAGATTAAGATTAATAGTAGTGTAGATCTCAATTAATATTCAACACAACACAGATATACCTGGTAGCTTTCCAGGTTTGCATAAAGGAACAAACTTGGCACCAATGCCTAACGCAATTGAGGAACCAAAAATGAATCCCCTGGCTTCAACTCCTTCATATAAACCAACCCAATTGTATAAGCATGTAAACCAATAAAAGCCAATAAAAACTAGCTCCTAAGTGAGGAGGTCATCACTATTAAGATATTGAACAGCTTCACAGGGATGCAAATGCAAGTGCAAATTGATTTGCCAAAACACAATCTTAACATAATTTAGTAGTGCCATCTGAGTGGTTAACTTTAGTGTCCCATCATGAAAGGTATACAGGTCATAGATTCAATGGATGCATCTTTTGCTTAAAAAGTTAAAATGACTTATCATGCAAGGTTTTAAATGTGTTCATCGCAATTCTTGACATTATGGAAAATTATAGACAAATACGTTGATGTAGTCACAATTGCAGCCATGTCATTAAGACCCCAAAAACCATGACGTTAAAGCCAAAATTGCTGTCGCAGACCGTTTTTTAAAACTTTGCTACCTTATCTGAGTTTTTGTAACTGTTACCAAAGGGTACCTTTCAAGTTTTACCAGAAGAAAGTTACTCTCAGTTTTTACCCAACATAAGGTTTAAAGGAAGAAAGGGGAAAAAAAAACTCATTCCCCTTACATGTTTCAACATACATGCAGTTACATGTGAGAACGGAGACAAAAAAGAATTGATATATCAATTATGTTAAAAAAAGGCCAAAGACAAACCCTTTAGAAATTAAAATAGAAGAACATGGCTGATGCAGAACATAAATTACCCAAAAAAATTACTTCATCTTTCTCGTAAAAAAGTTCATAACACAGTAGTACTAACATCTACTCATGTTTCAATAAAAGAAAAAATTGTTAAGAGAATTAAAGATGAAAATATGGTTCTAACTTCTAAAAGGGTCGTACATGCAGAGAAAGTTGAAGAAAAGTAGAGTAGATTACCGGCAACAACAGAAATATCCATGTCTCTGTAACGATCAACAAAAATGTCAACCACGTCTTTAAACGCGCTGTGATCCAACAGCAATGTTGTTATGTCTTGAAACATTATTCCTGTTGTTCATTTAATTTAATAACAACAATATAATTTAAGAAATAACTAATAAGAAAGCATCATCACCATTATTATTATTATTAGTAGTAGTAGTAGTATAGTATTGTCATGATGAAATTAAAACCTTGTTTGGGGAAGTGAGGCACCACTCTGATGGCTTGGGAGATTGCTTGAAGCCTTGGGTCTTCCCCCTTCTTCTTCGCACCATTTTCTAGGACAAACATGTTCTGTGTGTGAGAAAAGTGTTACCAGAACAATTTTTTATGCAAGTAATTGCAAGAAACTACTATTATTATGTGTTTTGTCGTGTTAATATTAAGGACTTTGAGGTTGATGTGTGGGGCTACAAACTTTGTTTGAGGTTGAGCCAACAACACCTAGAACACATTTAAAAGACAACTAATCAAGGTTGTGGGAGTGGTACGAGGACGCGAATTTTGAGCATGTGTATCATACGATGCTTTTGTCGTTTTCGTTCACTTTTGTAAACTGAAAATGCCTTCACTAAATTAAAGCAAAGTCAAAACCATTAATAAAAAAGATGGTTGGTGGGTGCCAAAAGGATTTTTATTCTGCTCCTCTGAAATCCGGGACACATTTAGAGGATAAGCTATCATATTTGGTGCCAAAAAATAATAATTAAAATTTAGTTTAAACATATATTTTAGTCCTGAGTGAGTTTTAATTTTACTTCTTGTGAAAAAAAAAATCTTTAATTTTCATCTCTCAAAAGGTTAAAATTTTGTTCTTATTTTCATACTTTTATGTAACACTCGTACACTTGTTATAGGATTGCTCCCTCTAGATTTAAATATATATAAGAAGAAAAAAAAAGTGTTTCATAGTAAGTAAAAAAGCTTTGAAGTGATAGAGCTGTCACAAACATTTTTTATTTGTTTCTGTGCTACTTTGGTTTAATCAAACAAAAAAAATCTTTAATTTAATAGCTAACTAGAACTAATAATAAAGTATTAATTTAGCTCAGCACGTAAAATGTATAAGAATATTTATCATACTGTCCTATGATATATATTTTGATCTCAACATACATGTGTTATGACTTGTTGCACAATTTGAATCACGCGCTGTGACGTGCGGCCTTTGTGGCAGGCCAGTCCACGTGCATGAAACCCAAATACAGGGGACTCATGACTGACACGTCGGCCACGACAAATATTGATTGATATATATGAATATGAATGTAGTTTTGCACTTACTACCATCTCATCTTATGTGAAATAATTATTTGTCTTTAAAATTTCTATAATTTAATTAAAAAAAATTTAATTTCTATTGGTACTTGGTAGTGTTAAAAATTTCAAACTATCAATCAAATAAAAAATTATTGCTAATGTAACTTTTAAATTATCACTAAAAAATTCAATAAATTTAATATAGATGATAATTTTAACTAAACAGTAATTAAATCTAATGGTAATAATTAATAGTGTAAAATAGTTAAAAAAAATTATTTAGTCACATATCATCATTGATATTAATTATAGGTAACTTGATTTTCATAATCAATTAGCATATTAACGATCTTATGCATAAGAACAATTCTTAACTAATATACTAATTGTCCTAATTGGATTTAATCTATTTTGTTTTAATATTTTTTTTCGTGGAAAATTCCTTAAAACTATTAATAAGTCACTTGATTGTCAAGTCGTTTCTCAAATATATTATAAGCCAAAATATATCACATATATTGTTCTAAGACATAATGTATCATATACACTTTGAAAAATAATCATACCAAATAAGCACCTGATTGTTATATCAATCTTATTGGTATCTACAAATTAAATCTAATACTCCCCAAGATGTTTAGTATAAAAAATAATTTCAAAATCCACATCTCATGTTATATTAATTAATTATAAGTCTCTTGATTGTTGGTTTTCATGTCATTCCTTATTATTAATTAAATAAATAACTTGCATCACATATTTTTATTTTAAGCTACAAGTCTTGTGGTTGTTTGGTCGTTCCTTGTAATATAAATAATTTTCGTTATATGCTCTAATTTATTTTTCAAATTACAAGTCTTTTGTTAGTCAAATTGTTCCTTGTAATAAATCAAATCAAAATAGTTTGCATCATATGTTACAATTATTTTCAAAACCACAAGTTTCTTGATATTCTGATTCGTTCCCGGTCATTAAACAATTTAATATATATAACAAATTGGATAATATATCACCTTATAATAAAACACATATCATCATATGTATTTCTATAAAGACGATAAACAACATATGGAAAAATAAAATTTTGCTTCTAAAATAAGATTTTTATAGTCATTGACAAGATACAACTTGAATTAAATCATTTTAATTTGAAATCTTATTTCTATGTTAATTGTTTGGGATATAATTAACTTTTATTATCAACTTCTTTGATAAGCCCAACAAAGAAAAAAAGGAATATAATTAACTTTTTTGTCAACTTCTTTGACAAGCGCAACAAAGAAAAAAAAAACTTAAATTTTTTTGTGCTTAACAAGAGAATAGGTAATTGTGTGTTTTTAACGAAGGCTCGTCTTATAACACACGTAAAAAACTTCTTTTTCTAACCATATGGAAAAGATGCATGATACATTCTGTCTTGATTCTATCTAATGTCTAAATTTAAAAGCAAAATTCATTTTTGTTCCTACCGATTAGCTATTAACATATTTAAAATTAAAACAAAATTATTATTTTTTTATCTGCCAACTTTTAGCATATTTAAATTTAAAAACAAAATCCATTTTTGTTTCTGCCTCTCAACTATTAACATAGTTAAATCTAAAAGAAAATCCTTTTTTATTTCTATTTGCCAACTATTAGCATATTAAAAATAAAATATTTTTTTTTTCTAATCAATAAATCAAATATCTCCATACAGGGACAACAATAAGGATATATAATGTCACATATCATTAGCTTTTATCACAATAATCAAGATCTGGGCACAATCTTATAAATTATATACTACAATATATCTTTATATATTGCAATCATATAATATATATGATATATTTTATATGTATATAATGATATAATAAAAAATTTGCATATATTATCAATATAATATAATAATTTAATCAATAAGTCAAATATCTTTATGCAAAAGTGTATAGTCAGATGGATATATCATATTGTGGACATAATATCATATATTATTGACTTTTATCATAATAATTAAAATTTTGATGCAATCCTATAAATTATATTATAATATATCTCCACATACTACAATCATATAATATAATAACAATCATGAAAAAAAATCACCAATCAAAATTGGCACATATCAGTATATATGATATTTCACAAATCAATACCAACAACGAATTATAGATCAATTTAAATATCTCCCTAGATATTTAATAAATATTCATTTTAAAAAACATGAGATATTAATTTCAAAATTTCTAAACATCTAGACAAATATATCACAATATATAAATATATACTTTGTGAACAACTTCACAATAAAAAGTGTCAAGTCTAATCATTTTATAAATTATACAAAATATATTTTTACTTAAAATGAACTCATTAACATTGAATCGGATGTGTTTTTCATTATTTTAATATTTGATATACTCAATTATATCAAAGCCATCAATTTATATAACAATGTTGAAGATAATAGTTTTGATCTTCAAAGCTAGTGAAAACATGTTACATCTAATAAAGATTACCTTAACATCTTATAATTCACATATTTAATCTATATTTGTATAACCTTTCAATATGTGAAAAAAAAAATTAATCTACTATATATCCAATATATAATAAACATATATATATATATATATATATATATATATATATATCAATACTTTATATGTACAACAAATCCAATATCACACGATGATAAGATATGCCATTTCTTTCATTGTAATCACCATTATATAAGATATAATATAATAGTAATAATCTAAAGTATATATTAGAATCTTGATTCACGTGTTAAATATACGGACCTAATTAAGCATAATTCAGCAATTGAATATAAGTCTTAGATTTAACAAATCAAGTCCAAGATATTTCAACAAGCTTATATCACAATGTGTGCATTTAAAATTTTGATTTCAAAAAACAATTCTGCATCAATTGTAATACAATTTAATAAAACACATTTTTTATTATTCACAATGAATTCAATAAAAGATTTTGTAACAAAAAAAGAGCACACACACAATGCTTTATTTTTTTATCTGACTTTCTTCCCAAAAAACAAGAGATATCGCAGATCTAATAATCTAATATAATGACTATGTATTTCGGTATGTTTCAAATTCAATAAAACACATACTTTTCACAATAATTGCAATATGTTTGATGACACTGAGTAAAAACATATTCACTTTTAGAAGAAAAACACATTTCATAGTACAAATTTAAACACAAATGACTTGTGGCTCTTATACCAATTGAGTTATATAGAAGTGTTCCCAACACTTGGAGCCGGAACTTATGATCTATCTTGCATTCAAAAATATACAACAATAATAAATAGAGAAAAAATAGGTTTGTGTATCCGAATGTGCGTTCTTAAATAAACAAAATTTTTCTTTAATAGTGTGAAGACTTTATATGTATTCACACTAAGACCAATCTATGTTATCAACTCTTTGATTAGTGGAACTCTAAAGATCAAATCCTCTTTCTATCCTTCAGATCCAAAACTAGACTTAAACTTTTTTAGTTTGTGTCTGGTGCACTTTGCATGAGGTAGACGCTATAATCTAAGATATAGATTTGGGCATTTTTTCAAAGAAAATAGCAAAGCTTTTATTTAAAATAATTTCATACCTCTTTATCTTTATCAAAAATAAAAACTATCTCATATCTTTTATTTTAAGAAGCATTCTAATATAAGACAAAGATAATTCATAATTAGTCGCATGATCACATGATCTGATCCTATTATGTAACAATAGAATATTATTCTTATTTTATGGACAACTTTCACATTTATAAAATAATACTCCCTTTGTAGTATTAATTATATTCTTGGTGCTAGCAAAAAATATAATAATATTCCACTAAAATATTTATTTGGTTAGATTAAATTCTCTAATTTAATTATCAAATAAATTATTTTGTTTTGCAAAGATTATAACACTCATTTGTATGTGACCTCATATGTTCAATACTAAACGGATAATAGTAAATTAATCATAATTAATTTACTAATCAAGGTAAGCATCTAACAACACTCCTTAACGTCCGGATGGTATGAAGTAACATCTTTTACTTTTCAAGAACCAATAAAAGAATAATATAACATTTTCTTCCATCATTTATAGTTCAAGGTTAACTCTAGAGTATAGTATTATTGTCAAATTCTAATAAGCTAACACATTTGATCAATGAATGACCTAAGAAACTATTCAATATTCATTCAACTAGTACCCTAAAACACTAGGTGTCTGAAATTAAAATATAACAAATAACTTGTTAATATTATGATAATCTCATATCAAAGGAAATTATTATATTTCTTCTTGAGAACTTTCTATTGACATATCAAGGTAATATTAACTTTTAGGAATGAGTCAATTCAATGATGACATCCACATATATATCATCTATATATGCAATTTAATAAATGAGATCTATTAATCTTTATTCAATGAAGACCATTACATATGTATTGATCTATTCGGATTATTGATGTTTTATTCACAATAATCTTACGATAAAAAACAATTTAGATTAAAATTATAAAGAACTTGTTTCTCATTATCATAATCTCTCATAATTTTTATAATGATGATAAGTCTCTAATTTTAATTAAAGATTTATCAAATTAACAATTTAATAAAACAATAAATATAATAATATAATAAAAAATTATTCTTTACTAAAATTGATAATATAATAAATTGAATCTTCGAATACATATTTATCTCCAACTAAAAGTAACCATGTGCAACAAAGATATATACATGTTTCATTCAATACATACATTTTTCTTGTTTCGGGAGTAAGAAAACAGACAGTCATCATTAATTGAGTTGAGTTGTATACAAATAAGAAGATAAGGGATGATGTCCATTATATTCAAGTCATTACGACCTTTACACTTCCTATCACATCTCTAAGATTATAGTATCCTTTATATGACATATTCCAACTGTATACACAAATATGCGATAATTACTTGTAAGAATTCAAATAAATATTTGTTTAATAAAACAAATTGTACTCGAGATTGGTTAAATAAAATTTACCAATTAAGTTAAAAATTTAAGTTTTTAAATTTTCTTTTAAAAGTGAAATATATTTTTAAAAGATAAAATTTAAAATATAAATATTGATTAAAAAAATCTGTTATTATAATTTGATAATTTATTACATAATATAAACCTATTATTATTTAACCTGCTTTTTTTTTCCGCTGCTCATGGGCGAACTTGACATTTTGGGTGTTCTAGAAAAAGGAAAAAGACTGGAATCTAATGATCTTATTCGATAAAGAAATTGTACGTTAGATGTAATCTGGCGAGGAGACTCAGCACTTTGTACTTCATCAATCAGGGGGAGGCCAGGAGAATACAAAGAATGTGACATACTTTTTTAAAATACACTGTACATCAATGATATGTATAATATTAAAAATTATAATAAATATTAATAATTATTCTATAAATTTTAACTGTAAAATATTTTTTTAAAACTTGTAATTAGATTCAAAATTCATTTCACATAAATTACATATCCAAATTTTATATTAATTCAAAATTATTTATTACTTTGTTCATATAAATTGAAATCAATATAATATAAATATTTTAAAATATATTAAAATATAGATAATTTAATTATTTATTGTTTAATTTAGATAAAATTTAACATAAATAATCTTAATAATATATAGATATAATTTAACGGCTAAATTAATAAAAATTACTTCTTATATTAATTTATAAAAATAGTATAATAGTTATGAAAGTTATCCTAATATATTTTCATCCCTCATATGTACGTTTTTTAATTTTAATTCGATCCTTATATGTAAAAATGTTAATTTAATCCCTTATCATGAAAATGTTGTCAAAATGATCATTGGTATCTCATAAAGCTTCATTGCCATTGACGTGTTCCATGAGTATTCTCTTTTGGCTTCTCCGATGCAATTTTACTTTTTTAAAAAAACTTTAAAATATGACAACAATTTTCTATCATAACAACATATGGATTATTTTAAATTAAGCGGAGGAAATACATTTAACTTGAAGTTAAATAGGTTTACTTTCACATTTCAACAAAGGTTTTAGAGTTTTTAGGTGTCATAAAAGTACAAGAAGGGTCAAGATACAATAAAGGACTTGGAATGCCCAAAAAATTATGGAGGAAAGAATAAAAGAACAAATCCAATTAAGTTGACAAAGTAACACACTTCTAATGAGAGAGATTAAATATAGGCACAACATTATTAGAAATTGCAAAAATCAACTTGTTTATCCTGCAATTAGTAGAGAAGCTAGACATACTCATCATCATCTAAAAATGTCCTAAATTGACATTTAGCATCTTTTTTATTTACTTAACTTCCTACTCATTTTACCTCATTATCGCGCCCAAACCCCAGTCCCCCACACCCTCCAATCATCCATTAACTGTTTTGTTGCTAACTATATCTCTCGCTGTTTTTAGTTGAAATAATGTGAAAATTTATAACTCCATATTTGCACTTTTACTGAAAATGACTGCCCTTTTTTCTTTTGCTCTTTTATTTTTTACATATAGTTAAATACTAAAATCACTACAAATTTATCATTTTTTTTATAATTTTTAAAAACTAAACTAACAATTTTATAATTTTATAAAAATAAATATAATATTCTCTTAAATCAAACTTGTCATTTTTTTACGTAAGCTTATCATTACAACTCAATAGATTTTAAATGTATTAAAGTTAAGAAATACACTTCTTTTTTGTAAACTAAACTACAAAACAAAATAATAATATAATATTTTTTAAATTAAGTCAAACAAAAATTCCTTGAATGTATAACTTATAAATTTACCTCTCGAAAATATTTTTATATTGCCATTTAATTACATTTTTATTCAATTTACATATTTATCATGTAACTAAGTGGAAATAGTGGATGTTATGGTGAGGAGGAAGATCAATTTTATGTGCCTACAAGAAACTAAGTGGACAGGTGAAAAAGCGAAAGAATTAGACAACTCGGGATTTAAGCTGTGGTATACGGGAAAAATCAGATCAAGAAATGGGGTAGGGATTATTGTGGACAAGGAGTGGAAGAAGGATGTCGTGGATGTAAGAAGAGTAGGAGATCGTATCATAGTCTTAAAATTGGTAGTGGGACAGGACACCTTTAATGTTATTAGTGGGTACACACCTCAGGTTGGGTTAGCAGAACACTTTAAGGTAAAATTTTGGGAGGATCTAGAAGGGGTACTTCTGGATATACCCCAAGGAGAGAAAGTTTTCCTAGGAGGGGATCTCAATGGACATGTAGGTAGCGTGGCTAGAGGTTTTGAGGGGGTGCATGGGGGTTTTGGCCTAGGGGAGATGAATGGGGAGGGTAAATCCATCTTGGAGTTTTCGGAGGCTTTGGATCTTTCTATAGCCAATACATGGTTTAAGAAAAGAGAGGAACATCTTATCACTTACAAAAGTGGAGGGACATATTCTCATATAGATTTCTTCCTTATCAGGAAGTCTGATAGGAAGTATTGTTTGAACTGTAAAGTTATCCCGGGAGAGAGCTTGACTACCCAACATAGAGTTTTGGTTATGGATGTAAGAATTAGAGATAGGGCAAAGAGAAGAAGTCCTCTGCTAGCACCAAGGATCAAATGGTGGCACTTGAAGGGTGAGAAACAAGGAATCTTCCAACAAAAGATATGGGAGGGTTTGTGTGGACAATCACAAGGAAGTGCAAATGATATGTGGAACAAGATGTCCCAAGAGATTATTAAAGTGGCTAAAGAGACGTTGGGTGAATCTAGAGGTTTTGGACCTAGGGGTAAAGAATCGTGGTGGTGGAATGAAAATGTTCAGAGCAAAGTTAGAGTAAAAAAGGAGTGTTTCAAGGAGTGGTCTAGGTGTAGAAATTCTGAAACTTGGGATAAGTATAAGATAGCTAGAAATGAAACCAAAAAGGCGGTGAGTGAGGCAAGAGCCCAAGCTTTTGACGGACTATACCAAGCTCTAGGAACCAGGGACGGAGAAAGATCTATATATAGGCTTGCTAAGGGTAGAGAGAGGAAGACTAGAAATTTGGATCAAGTAAAGTGTGTTAAGGATGAAGAAGGCAAAGTCTTAGTGCATGAAAAAGATATCAAGGAAAGGTGGAAGGCGTATTTCCACAACTTATTTAATGATGGATATGGATATGACTCTAGCAGTCTAGACACAAGAGAAGAGGACCGGAACTATAAGTACTATCGTCGGATTCAGAAACAGGAAGTAAAGGAAGCGTTGAAAAGAATGAGTAATGGTAAGGCGGTGGGGCCAGACAACATACCTATTGAAGTGTGGAAAACTCTTGGAGATAGAGGTCTTGAGTGGCTCACCGAACTCTTTAACCAAATTATGAGGTCAAAACGCATGCCGGAGGAATGGAGGAGAAGCACGTTAGTGCCAATCTATAAGAACAAGGGGGATATACAAAATTGTGCAAATTATAGGGGAATCAAGCTCATGAGTCATACCATGAAATTATGGGAAAGAGTGATCGAACGGAGATTAAGAAAGGAGACTCAAGTTACTGAGAATCAATTTGGTTTCATGCCGGGAAGGTCGACCATGGAAGCGATTTATTTATTACGGCGGGTGATGGAGCAATATCGCATGGCCCAACAAGACTTGCACTTGATTTTTATTGACTTGGAGAAAGCGTATGATAGAGTGCCTAGAGAGATTTTGTGGAAAGCTCTAGAGAAGAAAGGGGTTAGGGTTGCATATATTCGAGCTATCCAAGATATGTATGATAGGGTATCGACTAGTGTTAGGACATAGGGTGGAGAGTCAGACGATTTTCCCATCACAATTGGTTTACATCAAGGGTCAACCCTTAGCCCCTACCTTTTTACCTTAATTCTGGATGTCCTCACGGAACAAATCCAAGAGATAGCGCCGAGATGCATGCTTTTTGCAGATGACATAGTCCTCCTTGGAGAGTCGAGGGAGGAGTTGAATGAGAGGTTGGAAACTTGGAGACGAGCTCTAGAAACACATGGCTTTCGCCTAAGCAGAAGCAAATCGGAGTATATGGAATGTAAGTTCAACAAAAGAAGGAAGGTTTCTAACTCAGAGGTGAAAATAGGAGACCATATTATCCCTCAAGTCACACGGTTTAAATATCTTGGGTCTGTAATACAGGATGATGGGGAAATTGAAGGGGATGTGAATCATCGCATTCAAGCAGGATGGATGAAATGGAGAAAAACATCGGGAGTGTTATGTGATGCAAAGGTACCGATCAAGCTAAAGGGAAAGTTTTATCGGACTGCGGTAAGACCGGCGATTTTGTACGGAACAGAATGTTGGGCGGTCAAGAGCCAACATGAGAATAAAGTAGGTGTAGTGGAGATGAGGATGTTGCGGTGGATGTGTGGTAAGACTCGACAGGATAAAATTAGAAACGAAGCTATTAGAGAGAGGGTTGGAGTAGCGCCTATTGTAGAGAAGATGGTGGAAAATAGACTTAGGTGGTTTGGGCATGTAGAGAGAAGACCGGTAGACTCTGTAGTGAGGAGAGTAGACCAGATGGAGAGAAGACAAACAATTCGAGGCAGAGGAAGACCCAAAAAGACTATAAGAGAGGTTATCAAAAAGGATCTTGAAATTAATGGTTTGGATAGAAGTATGGTACTTGATAGAACATTATGGCGGAAGTTGATCCATGTAGCCGACCCCACCTAGTGGGATAAGGCGTTGTTGTTGTTGTTGTTGTACATATTTATCACGAAAGTGGAAATAAATAAAAAAATTTGATATGCATTTATTGTAGAGAATAAATGAAAAAGGATAAAATAGGAATTTCATAACGATTTTATGAGAAACAAAAAAAATTAATACTTCTTATTAAAACCTTCAACGAAACTTAAAAAGAAAAAGAGGTAGTATTTAAAAAGAAAATCATAGATATAATAATTTCAAATTACTTATTTTTAATTATGTTTTTGGTATAAAATATTCATTATTTTTCCGGTGATTAATCTTTATTACAGAACTTTATTGATCACCTTTTTTGAAATTTTCTTTCACTGTAATTTCAAATTGTTTTACAATATATATAAAAAAAACTTTACACAATTAATGGCTGGAAATTAAACTCTACAAAGAATCTCATTTTCTGAAACTTGCAACCAAGCCGAGAGTATTTTCAGTAAATGAACACACACACACAGCCAAACTCTCTCTCTCTCTACACACACATAAGCAAACTCTCTATATACGCTTGCTTTTGCTTGAGGTTTGAGTCAATAGTGGTTAGTTGATCCAAATAGAGTTATAGCTATCTTCTTTAGAGAAGTTAGGAATTTTGTGTAGATGTTGCTTCGATTTCATTTCACAACACCTTAAGTGTCAATCTCGTGAATCAAATTAAGTAGTTTAACTATAATTGGTTATTGGAAGCTTGTAGTTAACTTGTTGGTGAACCCCCTTTACACTTGTACATTTTTCACTGAATGCAGAAAATTCTTTCTACTTTTGTGTTTGATTTTCGATATGTTGGTATGGTATTTGACGATCCTTGATAGCTTTTGATATTGCAGAGAAGGTGACTCTTCGACAAGTCTAACATAATCGTACAAGCTGCCAAGCAATTTAATTGGTAGAAATCATGAATCGAAAATTCCGGCAGTGGAAAGGAATGCACATTGTGTGGTAGAAAAGGACACATTGTGGACGTATGCTATATGCTAGCTAGGATATAATGGCTATCCCACCTAGGTTCAAATTCATAAATTCAAGAGCCTTTCTAAAGAAGTGCTAATTTAATTCAGTTCAAGATCCATTTTTCCTCGTTGAGGACAAATAAGATCTTTCCAACAAATCAAAGATATTTCTTTAAAGTAATGCCAAGATTTTCCTAGACCCACATGTGATTGTTCAAGTTGACCACTTTATGTGCCCATGTGAACCTTCCCCTTCAAGCCCCCCATTTCATGCTATATAGCATATTAGGCCATTAAAAAGGTGTTTAGATTTTTGTATATAGGGATCCATGGACATGGATGGACATATTTGTCTCTTTTATTTAACCATGCCTTCTTTCTTTGTAAATATCTCTTCATGAGCATCTTTTTATTGATCTCACACACTATCAAGATTGGTTCCTCTCTGGGCTGTATAATGAATGTGCATAAGTAATTGCTTCCTGACCTAATGCATAATGTAAAATTATATTTCAGAAAGGTTAATCAAGAATGTGATGTTACATTTCCGATTAGATGTATTGTACGCTTAAAAGGTGCAGAAAGTAATTATGAAGGTGCTGGAAGCAATTGTCATGTTACATTTTGGATCAGGTATTCCGTAAACTTAAAAGGGTGCAATAGGTTTTTCTTAAACTTAAAAAGGCGCAGGAAACAATTTCCATGTCTACAATGCCTTTGCTATGTTATTGTGAAGAATGTGCACACATGCGCTTTTATAGAGGTGGGACTAGGGGAACTCCATAGGACATCGTTGGTACATCTAGTATTTTTCTAAAATATCCAAAATGCTCTTATGGGTATTTTTAGTTATAAATAGTAGATTAACTTTTTTATTTTTCGTAAAACCGCACTTTCTTAGTGTAACTTGTTTTCGTTAGCATCTATTTGTGAGTATTTATTTTCGTCGATGGTGTATGTGCGTTGTTTACGGATATATGGTGAAGTTTGATAGTTTTCGTCGCCAGAGAAGAAGAGGTGCATATTAAAAAAATTCAAAACATAAGGATTAATAATCTGTATGGTTCATACGAATTGTCAATCCGTATGTTTTGAACTTTTTTAAAAATTAATTTTTTTTATAATTTTTTATATATTTAATTTCTTTACAAATTTTGATACTTAAAAAATTTTGATATTTAACTGAATGTTGTATTTAAATATTTATTATCGTAATTAATAGTTAAAAAATTTCATATTTAATTGAATAATGTATTTGGATGTTTATTACAATGATTGAAAATTAAATAAATATGGTATTTAATTGAATGATGTATTTAGATGTTTATTACAACAATTGATAATTAAAAAAATTTGGTATTTTTTTGTACATATATAAATTTTTATTAAACCTATGATTTTTATTTATAATTTATATATGTAAATAAATTAAATATTAGATAAAAATTAATTATCACAAAATTTATTATGTAAATTTACATGTACATTAAATATACATTAAAAATTTTAGTGTCATATATAGTGACATTAATTATTTTGTAACATAATTAATCTATTAGTTTAGTTGGTTAGAGTATTGTGTTAATAATGTGAAAATTGTAGGTTCAATTCTTATTTGAACTATTAATTTTAAATTAATTCGTAAATTATATTTTTGAAAAAATTAAAAAAATCCTATGAACCACTTATGACAATCCGTATTGGACTTAAAAAAAATAAAATTGGAATTTCGCATGTTATGCTCAATGTACTAACAAAAATGGTGGGTACTCCTAGGCCCAACTTCCCATTTTTGTAGAAGTATATACGTACATAGAGGATAGAGATGGATATACTTTTTATTTCAATGTATTACGATATTTATATAATAACATTTTCTTATTTTATTATTTTTCTAAATACTCTTGCTAATCATAAATATCTAAATGTTATTACTAAAAAAGTTTAAATCCGTAAATTTACAGTTCATAAATTTAAATTTTAAAAACATATCAAATTAATAGTTAATTCACATTGGTTACTTTTTTTTTTCAATTTTCCTTCAATTATAAAAGTTTTATTATATAATAAATATTCATCTTTGATAACAAAAAAGTCGATTATATTTCTTTATTTGTTAATTTTTTGACAGATATTTTATATATATATATATATATATATATATATATTTCATTTAAATTATGTAACGTTATGATTTTCTTAATTTTGTGATTAAGTATTTGATTAATAATTAATGTAAAGGGAATTGAATTTAAACTGTTAATTTTTATGATAATTAATTAAAATTGTATGATTTTTGTTATGTGCAATAGTGATATTGATAGCATTTCATGAATGGTTGGGCTTTGATTGTGGGTTGCGAGAGTGTTGGGTCTTGTAAGTGAGTTTTAGTTGTAGTAAGGGGGAGGGGTGTAGTTAGAGAGAGAATAGGGACAAATAGTAAATATTTAAATTCTTCCCGAAAAGCTTAAAACGTAAGAGGCTTTACTTTCCTCTCATTTTCTTCATTTCTCCATCATATGCAAGACACCTCTTCAACCTAGAGCTAACTACACCATTGGAGACCCTTTTCTCTCATATACTAGACTTTATTGATTGCATGTAGGAGTGGTAAGCCTTTTTTTTCCCTCTCATCTTCCTCTCCTTGTTCAGTTTCTTCACCCTATATAAAAATATATGATGTGTTTTTACCTCAAATCTTGATTTTTAGATGAAGACTTGATTAAAGCTTGTTTTGGTATTGGCCTAGGTGTATACTAGTGGGATATTCAGCAAGATTTGGGTAAATATCACTCTTAGATCATCAAGTCTCCTCTCATAGCTTTTTCTTCATGATTTTGGGTCAAATTCATAGGGTAAGGGAAACTTTAGTTTGATTCAGTGTTATGCTTGAATATTCATCACTTGGAATGTTGTTTTTGGAAGTAGAATGATATTTACATGATGTGTTGATGTAGAATTCGAATTGGGATTGGTTTGGTAGTCATTCGAGGTTTTTAAGGTTTTGCAAATTTGTTTCACTTAAGCGGGACAGATGACAAATGGTGTTTTCAACCTGGATGTCGTCCTAGCTTAAGTGAGGAAAAATCATAGCTTAAGCAAGAATACCAAAAAAGGGTGAGTTAGCTTCTAGAATTCTCACTTAAGTGAGAATCAAGTAGCGCTTAACATTGCAAAGATTAAGGTGATCCCTTGAAGTAATGTTGCATAAGCAAGACTAAGGTGACACTTAAGTGAAAATTCATATTTAACACTATAAAATGGTTTCCAAATGAATTTTAATTGAAATTATTACTACGATATGAGTGTGATGAAGGTGTCACAAAAGTTCTAGAGCTATTTTAGGTAATTCATATTTTGTAAAGGTTAATATTATGATGTGGGTAGGGATTCAAAGTGTGAGAATGCCTTACCTGGGTTTATTGAACTACTAGACGGGGTCATAAGCAAAATATGGTAAAAATGGTGAGTTTATAACATAGAGGGAACATGTGGTATGAAAATTGTTTGGCTGTGTACATGACAATGCATGTGAGTAGACATGTAAGTTAAGAGTGTTTTATTGGCTCTCAACCTAGTGCTAGAGGTTTTCGCAGTGGCTAATAGGTTAAATGTACATCACATTGCATATGTGCCTATGATGAAACATTTGATTTGGATGTGATGTGTTGGGGTGATGTAATCATACATAAATGTGTTGCATTTTTCTTTGTGTTTCTTTTTAATGCCTTAAATGTATTTACGAGATATATCTCACTCTCTAATTATTTGTCTTTTTTTTGTGTTTGGACTAAACGTCACTCTTGCATGTGTGCCTATGAGGGAACATTTGATTTGGATGTTGTTGTATGTTGGTTCATTAACAACCATTAGTTAGTTCTCTTAGACTTTACCAACTTAGTATTTTTCTGTTTTCTGTTATTCTGTTATAGCATGTAACAGTTAAGTAGTTTTAAGTTGGTTAGGTTAGTTAGGCTTGAGATAGTGCTTCTATTTCTTTTGTTGCATAGCCTAAATCTGTAGAGAGTTTGTACCTAGAAAAATTCTACAGAGATTAAATAAAAGTGGTTGCTGGGAGTTTTGTGCAGTTTTTGGTTCATCTTTTTCTGCATTTTGCTTATTCTTGTTCATACAAGAAACTTATTCTTTTGTGAAGTAAAATATGATCTTGGCACAACAAATTGGTGCGGTGAGCGTGGAGCATTTTTTTGAGTTTGATTCAAGAAATGGGCTCGGCCAAGTATGAGGTTGAAAAATTCACAGGGCAAAATGATTTTGGGCTATGGCGATTGAAGATGAGAGCTCTTCTTGTTCAGCAGGGTCTGGTGGAAGCACTTGATGGAGAAGCCAAACTTGAAAAGATGATGGCTGATGGGGATAAGAAAGCACTATTGCAGAAGGAACACAGTGCAATTGTCCTCAGTCTCGGAGACAAGGTGCTGAGGCAAGTCTCTAAGGAAACAACTGCTGCTGGGGTTTGGTCAAAGCTTGAAGGTTTGTACATGACCAAATCTTTAGTTAATCGTCTTTACCTTAAGCAGTCTTTGTATTCGTTTAAAATGCATGAAGATAGATCAGTAGGAGAACAATTGGATTTGTTTAATAAACTGATTCTAGATCTTGAAAATATCGATGTCACTATTGATGATGAGGATCAAGCTTTGTTATTGTTGTGCTCTTTGCCTAAGAGTTACTCTCATTTCAAAGAGACTTTATTGTTTGGAAGAGACTTTGTTTCTCTTGATGAAGTGCAGGCTGCTCTGAATTCAAAGGAATTGAATGAAAGAAAGGAAAAGAAGTCCTCTACAAGTGGTGAAGGGCTGACAACAAGAGGCAAGACCTTCAAGAAAGATAGTAAATTTGATAAGAAGAAGCAAAAGCCAGAAAACCAGAAGAATGGTGAAGGAAACATATTCAAAATCAAATGTTATCACTGTAAAAAGGAGGGCCATACAAGGAAAGTTTGTCCTGAAAGGCAGAAAAATGGTGGCAGTAACAGTAGGAAGAAGGACTCAGGATATGCTGCAATTGTTCAAGATGATGGCTATGAATCTGCAGAGGCACTAATGGTGTCTGAAAAGAATCCAGAAACTAAATGAATAATGGATTCAGGGTGTTTATGGCATATGACACCAAACAGATCATGGTTTGAACAATTTTCTGATCAAGCAGATGGGTTAGTACTCCTTGGAGATAACAAGCCTTGCAAAATTGAAGGAATTGGGTCTATAAGGTTCAAGTTTCATGATGGGGCTGAAAGAATTCTCACAGAGGTCAGATATGTACCTGAGTTGAAGAGAAATTTAATCTCTCTTGGTGAATTTGATAAAAGAGGGTATGTGTTCAAGGGTGAAAAACGAATAGTGAATGTAGTTAAAGACTCCATGGTTGTCATGAGGGGAATTATGGAGAATGGCCTCTATTCTATAGATGGTGAAGTTGTAATTGGCTCTACAGCCACTGCAACGGGAAGAGTTTTTGTAGAAGCAAACTTCATGATGAATCAAGATTGATTCAAGGATTTTTGATGATAACAAAGATGATGACAAAAAGCTCAAAAAGTCAAGATCACTTCATGATAACAAAGATGATGACATTCAAGAATGAGTTCAAGATTGAGTCAAGAACACTTCAAGGATCAAGAGGAAATTTGATTTCAAGAATCAAGATTCAAGACTCAAAGATTCAAGAATCAAGAGAAGACTTAATCAAGATAAGTATAAAAAAGTTTTTCAAAACATTGAGTAGCACAAGAAGTTTTTTATAAAATCATTACCAAAGAGTTTTACTCCCTGGTAATCGATTACCAGATTATAGTAATTGATTACCAGTGGTTTTAAAACGTTAAGATTTTCAAAATTCAAAATGAAGGGTCACATCTGTTGATGTGTAATCGATTACCAGTGACTATTTTCGAAAAATTCATTCCCAAAAGTCACATTTCTTCAAGTGACTTGTTTCTGAAGATTCTTTCAAAAGTCATAACTTTTTAAGTAATTAGTTTTAAAGGAATTGCCAAGTGTTACAAGTTTTGACTTGAGTCATCAAGAAACTATAAATATGTGACCTTGGCATGTGTAGAAGCAAGCTTCATGATGAATCAAGATTGATTCAAAGAGTTTTGATGATAACAAAGATGATGACAAAAAGCTCAAAAGTCAAGAACACTTCATGACAACAAAGATGATGATCTGAAGAATCAAAGAATGAGTTTAAGATTGAATCAAGAACACTTCAAGGTTCAAAAGGAAATTTGATTCCAAGAATCAAGAATCAAGTTTCAAGATTCAAGTTCCAAGAATCAAGATCAAGATTCAAGACTCAAGATTCTAGAATCAAGAGAAGACTCAATCAAGAAAAGTATTAAAAAGTTTTTTCAAAAACTGAGTAGCACATGAATTTTTCTCAAAAACCTTTTACCAAAGAGTTTTTACTCTCTGGTAATCGATTACCAGATTGTTGTAATCGATTACCAGTAGCAAAATGGTTTTCAAAAAGCCTTCAACTGAATTTACAACGTTCCAATTGATTTCAAAATGTTGTAATTGATTACAATGATTTGGTAATCGATTACCAGTATGTTTGAACGTTGAAATTCAAATTTAATTGTGAAGAGTCACATCCTTTCACAAAAAAGCTTTGTGTAATCGATTACACTGATTTGGTAATCGATTACCAGTGATAGTTTCTGAACAAAATCAAAAGATGTAACTCTTCCAATAGTTTTCAACTTTTTCAAATGGTTTTTTAAGTTTTTCTAAAGGTTATAATTCTTCTAATGGTTCTCTTGACCAGACATGAAGAGTTTATAAAAGCAAGGCTTTGATTTGCATTTCAATGTATCTTTCCAATTCATTCTTTAGACAACAAACTTTTGCCAATTGATTTCTGAGTCTCTTTTAACTTCTTCTTCTTCCTTTTGCCAAAAGCTTTCCAAAGTTTTTTGGTTTTCCAAACCTTGAAAACTGTGCTATTCATCTTTTTCATTCCCTTCTCCCTTTGCCAAAACGAATTCGCCAAGGACTAACCGCCTGAATTCTTTTTGTGTCTCTCTTCTCCCTTTTCCAAAAGAACGAAGGACTAACCACCTGAATTCTTTTGTGTCTCCCTTTTTCCTTGTCAAAGAATTCAAAACGACACAGTCTGAGAATTCTTTTGATTCTTCCCTTTCCCATATACAAAAGATTTCAAAGGACTAACCGCCTGAGAATTCTTTTGTATCCCCATTCACAAAGTTTCAAAGGTTTAACCGCTTGAGAACTTTGTCTTAATACATTGGAGGGTACATCCTTTATGGTACAAGTAGAAGGTACATCTACTTGGGTTGTTGACTGAGAACAAGAGAGGGTACATCTCTTGTGGATCAGTTCTAGTGGAGGGTACATCCACTAGGTTGTTCAAAGAGAACAATGGAGGGTACATCCCTTGTGGATCTTTGCTTGTAAAAGGATTTTTACAAGGTTGAAAAGAAATCTCAAGGACCGTAGGTCGCTTGGGGACTAGAAGTAGGCACGGGTTGTTGCCGAACCAGTATAAAACTCTTGTGTGTTTGTCTCATTCTTCCCTACTCTTTTAATTTCCGTTGTGCATTTTAATTACCACTTTTACTTTTGGTTAAGTTTATATTTCTATTCTTTACTTTCTTAACAACATAGTTAAAGCCTAAGAAGGGTAAATTTTAATTAGTAAAAGTTCATTAATAATTAATTCAACCCCCTCTTCTTAATTATTCCGAGGCCACTTGATCCAACAACATGAAACATTTCAAAAGAACAATCTCATTCAGATATATCATCTCTTTCAACCATTCTATCTTTCAATCTATCTTTCAATATCTTCTTTCATTTCTTTTAGAACTTTCTTATTTCATCTTCTCTTCATCTTTCTAAAAGTTTTTGTTCAAAGCTTTTTCTTCCAAGAAAAGTTCTTTGTTCAAGAACTTGTGCTATTCATCTTTTTCATTCCCTTCTCCCTTTGCCAAAAAGAATTCACCAAGGACTAACCGCCTGAATTCTTTTTGTGTCTCTCTTCTCCCTTTTCCAAAAGAACGAAGGACTAACCGCCTGAATTCTTTTGTGTCTGCCTTCTCCCTTGTCGAAGAATTCAAAACGACACAGTTTGAGAATTCTTTTGATTCTTCCCTTTCCCATAAACAAAAGATTTCAAAGGACTAACCGCCTGAGAATTCTTTTGTTTCCCCATTCACAAAGTTTCAAAGGACTAACCGCTTGAGATCTTTGTCTTAACACATTGGAGGGTACATCCTTTGTGGTACAAGTAGAGGGTACATCTACTTGGATTGTTGACTGAGAACAAGAGAGGGTACATCTCTTGTGGATCAATTCTAGTGGAGGGTACATCCACTAGGTTGTTCAAAGAGAACAAGGGAGGGTACATCCCTTGTGGATCTTTGCTTGTAAAAGGATTTTTACAAGGTTGAAAAGAAATCTCAAGGACCGTAGGTCGCTTGGGGACTGGAAGTAGGCACGGGTTGTTTCCGAACCAGTATAAAACTCTTGTGTGTTTGTCTCCTTCTTCCCTACTCTTTTAATTTCCGCTGTGCACTTTAATTCCTACTTTTACTTTTGGTTAAGTTTCTTTTCTATTCTTTATTTTCTTAACAACATAGTAAAAGCCTTAGAAGGGTAGTTTTTTTAATTAGTAAAGGTTCAGTAATAATTAATTCAACCCCCTCTTCTTAATTATTCCGAGGCCACTTGATCCAACAGTTTTATCAAAAACTGAGTTATGGCACATGAGGTTGGGCCATGTAAGTGAGAAAGGGGTTGATTGAATTGGCAAAACAGGAGCTGCTATGTGGGGACAGAATGGAAAGATTAAAGTTCTGTGAACATTGTGTCCATGGCAAAGCTTGCAGAGCCAAATTCAATGCTGGACAACAGAGAACAAAAGGTACCCTTGATTATGTTCGCGCGGATCTTTGGGGTCCAACCAAGACTCCCTCTCATTTTGGAGTAAGGTATTTCTTGAGCATTGTGGATGACTACTCATGGAAGTTGTGGATCTACATTCAGAAAACAAAAGATGAGGCTTTTGATAACTTCAAAAGCTAGAAAACACTTATGGAAAACCAAACAGGCAGAAAGATCAAGAGGCTTCGTACTGATAATGGTCTTGAGTTCTGTTCTAAACCTTTCAATGATTTCTGTATAGAGAATGACATTGCAAGGCACAGGACAGTTGCGGGCACCCCTCAACAAAATGGTTTAGCTGGAAGATTCAACAGGACCATTTTGGAGAGAGTGAGATGTATGTTGTTGAGTGCAGGATTACCCAATATTTTTTGGGCTAAAGCAGCAATGACGGCTGTATATTTCATCAACAAGTGTCCTTCAACAACTCTAAACTTTAAAACCCCTGAGGAGATTTGGTCTGGCCATCCACTGAATCTAAAACAGCTAAAGGTATTTGGCTGTGTTGCCTATGCTCACATCAAGCAAGACAAATTGGAACCTAGAGCTTTCAAGTGAATTTTTCTAGGATATCCTGAGGGAGTGAAAGGGTATAAGCTGTGGTGTTTGGAGGTTGGTTTTAAGAGGTGTTTAGTGAGTCGTGATGTTGTCTTCAATGAAGCTGAAATGGCCTACAAGACTAAGCCCAACATGGTTCAGTCCAACACTGATCAGAGTAAGGAAACTGATTCTAAAAAATTAAATTTTGAGGTGGAGACTAAGGATAAACATGTTGAAACACAAGCTGCTAATTGGCCTCTTGATGAAAAAAAATCTGAAGAAGAGGAAGAAGAAGAAGTTGACTATGTGATGGCTCGAGATAGAACCAGAAGGGAAATCAAACAACCTAAGAGGTATGGATATGCTGATCTAATAGCATTTGCTCTGGTAGCTGCCATTGAAGTTTTGGAGGAAGATCCAAAAACTGTTAAAGCTGTCTTTGCTAGTAAGGAGAAAGAAAAATGGCTAAGTGCCATGAATCAGGAGATTAAGTCTCTCCATGACAACCATACATGGGAATTGATTAAAAAAAAACCCTTGGTTCTAGAGTGGTCATCTGCAAATGGATCTTCAAGAAAAAAGAAGGCATCCAAGGAGTTGAACCAGACAGATTTAAAGCTAGACTTGTTGCTCGAGGATTCACTCAAAAGGAGGGAATTGACTTCAATGAAGTTTTCTCTCCTGTATTGAAACACAAGTCAATCTGAATTCTTATGGCTATGGTGGTAGAATTTGATCTTGTGTTAGAACAAATGGATGTGAAGACAACATTTTTGTATGGAAAGCTTGATGAGGTGATATTGATGAAACAACCCAAGGGGTTTGAAGTCAAAGGTAAAGAGGATTATGTTTACAAATTAAACAAATCCCTGTATGGTCTAAAGCAATCCCCCAGGCAATGGAATAGGAGATTTGATGAATTTATGGCTGACATACAGTTTCATAGAAGTCACTATGATAAATGTGTTTACTTCAAATTTCCTTTTAAAGCTGAGTTTGTGATATTGCTATTATATGTTGATGATATTTTGATAGCAAGTAACAGCAAGAGTAAGCTTGAAAAATTGAAATATGAGTTGAGCAAGGAATTTGAAATGAAGGATTTGGGAGCAGCCAAGAGAATATTTGGAAAAGAAATCAAACGAGACAGAAAAAGGAAATTGATGTATCTGTCCCAGGAGTTATATCTCAGAAAAGGTCTTGAAAGGTTTGGAATGTCAAATTCCAAACCTGTAACTACTTTTATGTCATAGTAGTTTAAGCTCAGTACAAGTCAAACACCTAGGACACATGATGATATGATTTACATGGAAGGTATTGCATATGCTAATGTTGTAGGGTCACTGATGTATGCTATGGTATGTACTCGCCCTGACGTAGCTCATGCAGTGAGCCTAGTAAGTAGGTTCATGGCAAATCCAGGCAAAGCACATTGGCAAGCCCTGAAATGGATACTCAGATATATTAGAGGATCACTTGGAAGAGTTCTGGTTTATGGTGGAGCTAGGAATAGCAGAAGAACGCTGCTATTAAAGGTTTTGTAGATTCTGATTATGTTGGCTGTTTAGATTCAAGGAAATCCCTCACAGGATTTGTGTTCACTGCTTTTGGCACTGCAATTAGTTGGAAAGCTAGCCTTCAAAAGGTAGTGGCTTTATCAACCAATGAAGCTGAGTATATTGCTCTTACAGAAGCTGTGAAAGAATCTTTGTGGCTTGAAGGCATAGCAAAAGAGCTGAAGATACAAAATAAAGTGATCATTGTACACTGTGACAACCAAAGTGCCATTGATTTATCCAGAAATTTTGTGCATCATGAGAGGACAAAGCACATTGATATTAAGTTGTATTTTGTCAGAGAAATTATTGGTCAAGGATCAGTTATAGTCAAGAAGATTTCAACTGATCACAATCCTTCTGATATGATCACAAAGGCTCTTCCAAGCTGCAAGTTTTTCCATTGTTTGGACTTAATTCAGGTGAAGGGTGATTGAATCCTGTTTTTGCAGCCACTGTTTTTGTTAATGTTTTGTTATTGAACCAAGGTGGAGAATTGTTGTATGTTGGTTCATTAACAACCATTAGTTAGTTCTCTTAGACTTTACCAACTTAGTATTTTTCTGTTTTTTGTTATTCTATTATAGCATGTAACAGTTAAGTAGTTTTAAGTTGGTTAGGTTAGTTAGGCTTGAGATAGTGCTTCTATTTCTTTTGTTGCATAGCCTAAATCTGCAGAGATTTTTGTACCTAGAAAAATTCTGCAGAGATTGAATAAAAGTGGCTGCTGAGAGTTCTGTGCAGTTTTTGGTTCATCTTTTTCTGCATTTTGCTTATTTTTGTTCATACAAGAAACTCATTCTTTTGTGAAGTAAAATCTGATCTTGGCACAACAGATGTGATGTGTTGGGGTGACATAATCATATATAAATGTGTTCCATTTTTCCTTGTGTTTTTTTAATGCCTTAAATGTATTTGTGAGATGTATCTCATTCTCCAATTATTTGTCTTTTTTGTGTGTTTGGACTAAACATCACCCTTGCAAGTGAGTGTTTACAAGATTAGTCGTTAGTTTGTGTTTCAGCTTATAATTAGTTTCTTCATATTTGATTAAATACGGTTTTTGTATGGCCTTTAAAGCGCCATGGTTTATTTAATTCCAAGTTATGTTATTTGTTGGGTTATTATTTAAGTTGATGAAAATATGAAATGTAATGCTCTTTGACCTCAAAAGAAGTTTTGAAAAGTTAGTGCATATTTTTATCTAATTTTTGGCAATGAATGCATATTATAAATGTGTGTTTCAGGATAGAAGGGTGTTAAGAAGCCATTGAAAACTCTTGCAGAAAACTGGTTTGAACCAATCTTCTTGAATTTTTTTATTTTTTTATTTTAATCTAAAACATTTTTAAAATAAATAAAAGTATATATGAAAATATTTCACAAAAGTATCAATTAATTTGTCAACAATTATTAATTTTTATCTTAAAAAACATATAATTTAGCTATTTATATTTATTTACATTATTAATATTAAAAATAATAAATTTAATCATCATTGGCTCAACCATAATTAGATCATTAAACTTTAATGTCTTCACAAGTTCAATCATTGGCCCGCTTTTTAAAACATTGGTCTTTAATGTCTTTTTGGTGAACTTTGAGTTCATCTTAGTTAGATTTGAATTTTGCAACAAACCACTAACCGTGACAACTTATCATTCGATTCCATTAATTAATGCCAAAAATTAGCACTTGGTGCTCAATCAAGTCTTTGTGAAATGATATTCTACTTATCATTTTTATTACTTATTGATAGATACATTTGTCGACCAAGAACATCTAACTTGATTGAACACAATGCATGAGTTGTTGTTGTAAATCCTTAATACTTATCTTCTATTCCTATGAATAAAAAAAAATTGTCCAGTTAGATTTTGCACATTCATATTTCACAACATATTTTCATCCTCATCAAACCATCTCTTATTTAACTCTCATCTTATAAAACCTAACAAACCAAGAAACAAAACTCCTTAGGCTATACCAATAGCAATAGGAATAGGTGTACCACCATCGTTGGACATCCTTAATTGAATCAATTATACTAATTATAGTAGTTACAACTTTTTAATGAACAATATGGTCATTGTTGAGCAATGAAAGTTATTTTCTCAAATCTACAAGATTTAATAGAAATGTATAAGTATTAACATTATTTTTCTTTTTCTTATAATATTCTTAATATACTTAAATAATTTTTTGGTTCTTATAAATAAGGTGATTTTTTATTTTAGTTGTTTTTTGTTTAATATTTTCCATGATGTCAAGTAATAGTATTAACTTATTACGTAACAATGTTGACAACGTATTAACTTGCCAGATCATTAAAGAGTCAAACAAAGTTTTTAGTTAATTGTGTTTTAAAATCTCTCATAAACTAATCTAATGTTATTGATAAACTGGATTTTAATTGTCTTTTTATGTGTAGTTGTAGGTCTATTGTGTGCAATTATGATATAATTTATTGACATAACTCACTATTTATGGTTAGGTTTGTTAAAGTGATTAGGGAGCATTTGGTGAGAAAAAGGTTTAAAACATGCCAAATTAATGAAGTGAAGAATCTGTCTATTCATAATGGTTGTGATAAATCATCACTCGTTTGATCACAACCCAATGTTAGAAAATAGCGAAGATCTTCCAAGTTGTGATCCTTTTATCACGACCAAGCTTAGAATTGAGTATGAAAAGTCATCATGACTGTGATAGGTTGATCATGGTCTTGATTAGAATACATTGGTAGTAACTTATACCGAGACTATAAATAGTTTCTTTTTAGACCACAGGGGGGAAGTTTGTTTTTTATTCTTTTACAATTTTTGAGTTTTGAGAGAGTACTGGAGTACTGTGTTAGAGATCTAAGCCCCAAGGAACATCATGATTGGGAAGGTTTCTCGTTTGGATTCCTACCCTCTTGGTAGTCTGCACTTCTTTTTAGGATTTCTATTTTATTTATGATTATGAGTGACTAATTTCTTTAGTTCGAAAATTATGATGTAACCTACCTTGAGTTCCTTTCTTTATTTTAATGATATTCTCGATGTTATTTAATTAGTTGATTTTTTTCCTTGTTTTAAATTTGTATTTGGAAATGGTCATTTAAGACATAACCGATTGCATAATAACAGATTCCGTCTTGAGCATTGTACAGGAGTGTGATCGCACTGGGCCCGGGTTGGAGAAGGCCCCAATTTTTTTTTATCATTGATATTTCAAAAGAGAATTTTACTATGATGGTTTGTTTTTCTGCCTCTTCCGATTCAACTCCCAATTACTTTACCCCAAATTCTACCTTCCGAATGATTTGAATTTTGAGAATTCAATTTTTATTAAAACATTAAAGAAACCCCACCGTTTTCTAGGTTTGTGCCTTCGATAGAAACAAGATATTTTTTTATTTTCAATTTTAAAAGACTGGGAAACTGAAAGTATGGAATCCAACAAAAAATGATGATACACTTATACAAAATACACTTATACTTATTACTGGATTACTGATATATTAAACAGGAATTTCTTTCAATCATTATACTGCAACAACCTCAACTTCGAGTTTGTGAAGAAGAGCACCACACCGCGCACTCAAACGTCCACACGACACATAATAACACAAACCAGACAAAGCATCAAAGTCTGCTATGCTGCCTGTGCTGGTATGTGCTTGAGAAATAAAGGACACTTGCAAAGTGAAAAATTTTAAGTTTAATTAGGTTAAATTACTCATTTGGTCCCTATAGTTTCACGATTCTTGCCTTTTTAGTCCCTATAGTTTGAAAGTGGTTTTTTTAGTCTCTATAATTTACATTTTAATTCTCTTTTAGGCCCAAGTCTAAAAGTGTTTTTTTTAGTCCTTATAATTTGTATTTTAATTCTTTTTTAGTCCCTATAATTTGAAAGTGATATTTTTAGACCACTTTCAAACTATAGGGACTAAAAAGGTAAAAATCATGAAACTATTATAAACCCATTATCTTTATTTTGATTTATGATAGAAAAGGTTACTTCTGTGCTAGGAACAATGGATTTATATATGTACGTAGGTTACTAATTTTATGTTTCTAAATCAAGTAATCATGTTCTTTGCTAGTTTGGTTTAATGAAAAATTAGTAATCTCATATCACAAATCATTTTGGAACTAATATTCTTATTGAATCTTTATTAGGTAAATAACCATTTTCGTTATTGAGAGGGTGTAATGTTTATAAATTTGTCCCTAAAAGATAAAAAAGCAAAAATTAATCACCAAAAGTATAAAAAGTGAGACAAATTCATCCTCCCGTTAAATTCTGTCTGTTAACGTTAGTCAGTCTGCTTACATGGCAAGCACGAACATAAATGTCACGAAAGAATTGCTCATGTGTACATAGGGACTAATTTGTCGGTAGGGATTTTTTTGTATCCCTTCTCCTTTTGACTATTAGACTTGCAAAGACTACTTCTTCTTCGTCCATCTTATATATTGTTCTCGATGAATGAAGGGTTAAGCTTCTTGTTCTTCCTCCCTTTTCTTCCTCCTTGGGTGTTTCTTGTTTTTTTTTTTTTATCGATCACACCTTCATTCATTTAGGTTACAGACAAATACATGTTGGATCAAGTGGCCTCAGAATAATTAAGAATGGAGGGTTGAATTAATTATTAGTAAATCTTTACTAATTAAAAAAAAACTTATCCTTCTTAATGTTACTAGATTCAATTAGGCTTTTACTACAAAGTTAAGAAAGTAAAGAACAGAAATAGAAACATAACCAAAAGTAAAAGCGATAATTAAAGTACACAGCGGAAATTAAAGAGTGTAGGGAAGAAGAAGACAAACACAAGAATTTATATTGGTTCGGCAACAACCCGTGCCTACATCCAGTCCCCAAGCGAGCTGTGGTCCTTGAGATTTCTTTTCAACCTTGTAAAAGCCTTTACAAGCAAAGATCCACAAGGGATGTACCCTCCCTTGTTCTCTTTGAACAACCAAGTGGATGTACCCTCCACTTGAACTGATCCACAAGAGATGTACCCTCTCTTGTTCTCAATTACAACAACCCAAGTAGACGTACCCTCTACTTGTACCACAAAGGATGCACCCTCCAATGTGTTAAGACAAATTTCTTAGGTGGTTAGTCATTTGAAACTTTGTGAAGGGGAAATAAAAGATATCTCAGGCGGTTAGTCCTTTAAAATCTTTTGTTTAAGGGAAAGGGAAGAATCAAAAGAATTCTCAGACTGTGTCGTTTTGAATTCTTTGAAAAGGGAGAAGGGAGACACAAAAGAATTCAGGCGGTTAGTCCTTTGTTCTTTTGGAAAAGGGAGAAGAGAGACACAAAAAGAATTCAGGCGGTTAGTCCTTGTCGAATTCTTTTTGGCAAAGGGAGAAGAGAATGAAAAAGATGAATAACACACTTTTGTTTTCTGTGAAAGAACACGGTTTGGAAACCAGAAAACTTAGAAAGCTTTTGGCAAAAGAAGAAGAAGAAGAAGTTCAAGAAGATGTTCAAAAAGTTGTGTAAAAAGTTATATCAAGTTTTTAAAATGCAAGTCAAGGTCTTGCTTTTATAGACTCTTCATGTCTGGTCAAGAAAACCATTGGAAGAGTTATAGCCTTGAGAAAATCTGGAGAAAACCATTGGAACAGTTACATCTCTTGATTTTTATTCAAAACTTGTCACTGGTAACCGATTACCAAAACCATGTAATCAATTACATAAAGCATTTTATGAAAAGATGTGACTCTTCACAATTGAATTTGAATTTCAACGTTTAGATACACTGGTAATTGATTACCAATATATTGTAATTGATTACACCATTTAAAAAACAATTGGAACGTTGCAAATTCAGTTAAAAGCTTTTGAAATCAAACGTTGTCACTAGTAATCGATTACCAGAGAGTAAAAACTCTGGTAACTTAGAAAATTTTGAGAAAAATTCTTTTGAAAAACAAAACTGTGCTATGTTTGTTTTTTGAAAAATCTTTTCAGTACTTCCCTTGTGAAGTCTTCTTGATTTCTTCTCTTGAATCTTGAATTCATATTCTCTTGAATCTTGAAATCAAACTTCTCTTGATTCTTGAATCTTCTTGATTTCTTCTCATGAAACTTGAAATTAATCTTGATCTTGAACTTGTTGACTCAATCTTGAAATCATCCTTTGGGCTTTTTGTCATCATCAAAACTACTTGAATCAACTTGATTCATCATCATGAAGCTTGCTTCTACAATACATTCCTGAATTAAACAACTTGTTGACGTTTTCATCCTTCAAAGATACATGAAACAGAGGCTTTGTCTTCAATGGTGGAAGAACAGTGCTCCTTCAAAGATACATGAAACAGAGGCTTTGTCTTCAATGTTGACGTTTTCATCCTTCAAAGATACATGAAATAGAGGCTTTGTCTTCAATGGTGGAAGAATAGTGCTCCTTCATGATGGCTATGGAGGTCGACAAAAGTCTCAGAAGGCAAGAAAAGGAGGATGAAAAGACAAGAAGTAACAAAGGGTAAATGACCTTGTGTTTGGTGTGACTAAAGTAATAACAAAGGCAAAATTTATATTGATATTTTTGTCCCTATGAGTCATGCCCTTAGTGTCAACCAATGAATGTCATGTGAGTATTTCGTGACATTTTAGTGCATGTGTGCTGCGTAGGCAAATTCCCTAATGTTAACGAACGGAAGTTAACGGTGGGATGAATTTGTCTCACTTTTTACATTTTTGAAGACTAATTTTTATATTTTCATCTTTTAGGGATAGATTTATCGGCGCTATACACTTTTAGAAACAAAAATAACTATTTACCCATCTTTATTTAGTCATGTTCTCACCTTTGTATTTTATTAGCTTGTGTATGCCTAAATGAATTTTGAGAATGAAGTCCTTGTTTTGTTTGTTTGTTGTTGCATGGTACTAATATTGTAGTTATTCTTTAGATGTTAATCCAGGTAGTGGCTACTAGATAATTATAACATTTCTTTTTTTTAGGAGATAAACTGTCAGCCTTGTTTTTCATTGAAAAATAGAAAAAATTATAACTTAACTTAAAATTAATGACATAATGATGGTGGTAATACTATAATAAAAATAAGTTAAAATTAATTAATTAAATATTCAATGATTAAAAAGAATAGAAAAAGAAAAAAGGATTTTACATATTAAAATTTTCATAAATGCTCATATAATTAAAAAAAAATATATATGAACTTGGAAGGATATTGAAAATTAGTAATCACACTTGATAGTTTACAACTTTTCAATGTGAAATAAAAATATTTAAATTTTAAAATTTATGTTTCTTGAAAATAAAATAACATTTAAAGATTAAAATTTCTATTTTAAAATTTTAAGGGCCCATATGTATTGTTTTGTTCCAAGCCATTAAAATGCCAAGACTGGTTGTACATAATAGTGGTAATGATTTGCATGTAATTGATATATTTAGGAAGTGAGTATTTTATATCAAATTACATGATCAAACTAGTTGAATAATCTCTTGATCCTTTGGTTTAAATTAATACATCTACGATCAATTGAGTATTGTTTAAGGTAAAAAAACATTATTAAACTACCATCAATGACTAATAATTGACATTGAGAAATAAACAATTAACAATTATAAAAATTTCGATAGAATTAAGATTGGAAAAATTAATTGTATGAAATCATAATCCATGGATATTCATTCCATCTTATGTTTCACATTATGTTGCTTGTTTCAAGTTTCCTATCACATAATGACTCAACAATCACCTTTTAATTTTAAATTTTTTCTTCAATTACTTGGTTACAAAATAAATTATTTTGGAAATATAATTAGTGATTTGGGTTTGATTAATCCTTGATCCTAGTGTGTAGGGTACACTATTCATATTTTACCCATTAGTTATCAATTGTTTTAAATAGATAGGAACATAAAAACAATTTACAAAAGAAAAATTAGAGACTGCTTTGTCAGACTCTTTGACAGTGTGACGAGTCAATGGAGAAGAGCATTCTACACCTTTGGTACGAAGTCTGGTTCGCACAGGAAGGCAGTCTCGACATGCACGCCAAAGGAAGACTTTAACACGCGGGGGAAACTACACGTTCCAAATAAGGGACCATGATCCATCAACTCTCAACTGTTCATCATCCAGAATAGTGTTCATGAAGATTTTGTAAGCAGTTCTGATAGAATAATCGCCAAACTTATCACAAAGAGAAAGAGGAAGCAAATAGATTCTCATAGGGTACGTAAGGATAGCCTGTGCTATAACTTTAATGAGAATTTCTCTACCAACAAAGGATAGAGCTTTGCCACACTAGGAGTTTAGTTTCCTCCACATTTTGTCTTTGATGTAATGAAAGACAACCTTCTTAGGCAAATTTACGTAAGGGGGCTCATTTTACAAACTATTTACGGGATGGGGTCTGTTTCAAAAGAAATAACGGTGGGGGTTTGTTTTTCGGGGGAAACCGCCATTGCCACTGGCGGCAAAGCTGGAGAGAGGGGTGTATCGTCACTATCAGTGGCGATATAGGCCACGTAGGAGGGAGAGAGGAGGGTGTCGCCAATGGGAATGGTGACACACCCCCAGCTGGAGCCGCCATCACGACTGGCGGTATAGTCCACGTGGGACTCGCCCACAAGGCTGGCGAGACAGCCTGAGTCAGCCTGGGTCTCGTCCACAGGACTGGCGAGACACCCCCACCCCATTTCAGCTTTTCCTTTTCGTTTTGGCGGGACAAAGCTGTATTTTATCAGCTAGGGCACAGCTAGGGCACTGTTAGGACACGTTATTTTATCAATTCTAGGCCATTGTTAGGGCAGATTTTTGCTTCAGAAGGATGCAGTAATAGCAGGTCTAGGCATGTGGAGGTAACATGTATTCAGAAGCATGCAATAGCAGCAGGTGTAGGAGGTGACATGCGCTTTAATGGCGTGTAACGTTCCATGTGTAGCTTCAGTTTGTGTAAATTTTCTTTAAAATAGAGTAAACTTCCAACAACACTCAACACTCAAAAATTTAACATTGAAGAGAGTATCAGTGTGGAAGAGGAAGAAAAAGTTTCATTTGAAGAGAGTATTTTGAAGTTTTCTGCTTCTATATAGTAAGGATGCTTTATATTTATTTAAATAAAGTCTTCTTTTCTTTTATTTCCTTTTGTAATAAATATTATGATTAGAATCAAATTTGAAGCTTAAATTTAAGTGTATTAATTTTGTAAATTAGATATTAAATTTAAAAATTATTAGTAGTAATTATTTGTAAGCCTTTTTGTTAATGGATTTTGGGTTTGAAATATTATTTGACATATAATTTAATTTAAGACAAAAACTAATTAGATGTTATTTCTTAAGTATTTTGTGGTTTGTTCTGAGTAGGAAGTTTCATTTTACTTGTAATAAAATTTAGTATAAGTTAACAAAAAGAAATTGTATTTTTAATTATAAAAACAATAAGAAAAATATTACCAATTTTAAAAGTCCCGTCATTTAAATTTATTAGCATAAAAACTAGCATGAGAATAACAATTTTTTGGTTACTATATTTATTAGTAATTTATTGATTTTTAATAATCTTAAAAGAACTTTACTTGGATTTATAGATTATTTTATACTTTATGGTAAATAAGAAAAATATTGAGACAACAAAGTAGCACTAGATGAGGTCTAATACTTCTTCACTTTTCGAAAAATAATAGGTGAATATTCTATGTGTCCAAGCAATCACTAGTGCCAAAAATTAAAAAAATATAGTTGAATTAATTCTTTAACACTCACTAATTTTCTATCTCTTTGTTTTTATGACATATATAATATTAGTTATTATACTTTAATTGTATATATTTGTTTTATCTGTTTGTCTCACTAAGTTTCAAATTAGTTGTTCACCGAGTATTTTTTTTTTTGCCTTTCATAGGAAGTTCATACGTGGTGCATGTAGTTAATTAACCATTGAGACTATTGAATGGAGATGGAGAACAATTAGGCCTTATTTGTCTCTCCTCCACTCCTTTATATAGAGAGTATACTTTCCTACTATATATATATATATATATATATATATATATATATATATATATATATATGATATATCCTTCATTACGGAACATATCTCATTTGAGTTAATTAGTACTGAAAAACAGCTTCGAAGATACAAATATTACCAGTCATAGGCGTGGTGGCCATGTTCCGTCTGAAATAATTTTAAGTGTAATCCTTTCATTTATAACCCTTCCATTTTGTGTAGTTTAAGTTTAATAGAGGAAGCAAATAAATATTTAATATTTGTATCATCAACAGAATATTTAATTGAAGTAATAATTTTATTTGTTAGACTAAAATTTTAAGGTATAGTTTAAGTGAATTAATTTTTTTAATTAGAATTTTTATTATAAAATTAGTATGAGTAATTATTTATTTTAACAAAGACTATTGTTATGATTAATTATTTTTAATTTTGTTGATGTAGGTATATCATGAATTCAATTATTATAGTCTTGTATTTCAACGGAAGAGTATATGAAGACAATGATGGTGTAATATTTGAAGGCAGTAAAAAGGCGATTCAGATTAAACGCGGAATTAGTTTCAATGCTTTGAAAAAAAAATTGGAGATAAGGTAAAGTTAGAAAATAATGAAATTATTTCTACCATAAGTTGTAGATTTTTAGTTTCAGGAAAATATGTTGCGTTGCAAATTTGTGATGACGAAGATGTTGAAACTATGATCGAAAGTTTTCAACAACAACAACAAATGTCAGTTCTAGAATTGTATGTAGAAAAGGATGTTGCTGGGGGTTCTATGTTTCATGCTGCAAATTCTGTTACGTCATGTGGACGTAATGTATCTCATCATGAGTCAGAACTGCCAAGAAATATAAGCAATTTACATGTTGATGAAGATGATGATGATGATGATTATCTTGCATCTAACTCATACGTTGAAGAGTCTTTCGATGAAGATGATAGTGATGATGGAATATCTGATACAGACGATGAAGTCACTGACATCGTTGAACCAGTTTCAATTGTTCACCCAACCGAAGGTAAATGTTTGTGAAATGCAAAATTAGTTGAATACATCTATCTTTTTATGAGAATTGTATTTAATGGTAACTAAATAGGAGTAGTTTGTTGATGTGATTTTATTTTATAAATTATTAGGTGTACCAGAAATTCAAAATCCATTTTGGAATGATGCTAGCCATTATAATAATATCAATTGGAGTCATCCGGACGAGGAGGACATTTATGGTCTGGACATGCCAACGACTTTTAATGTTGGACAAGAATTATATGTTGGCATGGATTTTGACAGTAAAGATGCGGTCAAAAATGAACTCAAACAATATGTGATGAAGGTGCATCAAAGTTTTAAGGTTGTTGAAACGAAATCACACAAATATATTGTTTGTTGCCCCAACAACACCGAAGAGTCTCCTTGCCCTTTTTATATGAGGGCAATTTTATCCAAAAAAACTTATGCATGGAAAGTGTCACAATGGGGTGGACCGCACACATGTCTAAATATGACTATGACACAAGACCATGAGAAGCTTGATTCAAATTTAATTGCGACTTGCGTAGTAGGTACGTTTTTTATGTTCATATTATCCTACTTTTGTGTTATTTGTTATTTTAATTTGTAATTTTATTTACTTATTTGAATTACAGGCATGATCAGAGAAGATCCATCAATAAAAATTTCTTTGATTCAAGAAAGGATAAATAATGAATTTTCCTATAAGGTTTCATACAGAAAAGCATGGATGGCCAAACAAAAGGCGATTGCAATTTAATATGGCGATTGGGAAGAGTCGTATGCGAAACTCTCGTCATGGCTAACACACATGCAAAATCATTCTCCTGGCTCTTACTTTCAAATACTACATGACGATTTTATTGTTGGTAATAGGGTGAGTCGCGAACATCGTCAATTTCATAGAGTATTTTGGAAATTTGGTCAATGCAAGGAGGCTTTTAAGTACTGTAAGCCAATCATACAAGTTGACGGCACACATTTATACGGCAAATACCGTGGGACCCTGTTAATGGCCACATCGCAAGATGGAAATGGTGGTGTTCTTCCTCTAGCATTCGCCGTGGTCGAAGGCGAGACGCTAACAGCATGGTCATGGTTTTTGGCCCACTTGCGTGAACACGTCACAGATAAGAATGGACTTTGTCTAATATCTGATCGTCACGCGAGTATAAAGTCTACTGTCGCTAATGAAGCACTTGGTTGGCAACCTCCCCACGGTTATCATGTGTACTGCGTCCGACACATAGCCAGCAATTTCAATCGCAAATTCAACAACGCGAAACAAAAAGAGATGTTCAAGAAATTGGGTAAGGTTTATTTTATACATTAATTTAATTTGAGTTTCATGTCTACGTACAACTTTTGATGATAACAAATTTGATGCAGCGTACACTCCTTGCAAGCATGTGTTTGATCAAAACTTAGAAAAATTTCGTCAATTGAGTCCAGCCATAGCAAGATGGATTGATCGAATCTCAAAGGAAAAATGGAGCATGGCTTACGATACATCTGGACGACGATATGGTCACATGACAACCAACTTATCAGAATGTGTGAATAAGGTGTTGAAAGATTGTCGCAGCATTCCAATAACAGCGTTGGTCAAGTCAACATATAGTAGGTGCCGAAAGTACTTTGTTGATCGTGGTCGCCAAGCCCAAAGACAATTAAGAGAAGGCCAAGTTTATTGTTCTAAGCTTGTTACAGAACTTAGGAAAAATCAAGAACAAGCTTGTTCGCACATCGTTCGCGTGTATGATATCCACTCGACAAGGTTTGAAGTAGAGGAGACCTTCAATCCTATAACGCAACGTGGCGGACAAAAATGGGCAGTTAACTTGAATGGCCATTATTGTCAATGCGAAAGGTATTCTGCGCTTCACTATCCATGTTCACACATTATTGCAGCTTGTGGTTACGTGAGCATGAACTACTACCAATATATAGATGTTGTTTACACCAATGAGCACATCTTAAAAGCATACTCCGCACAGTGGTGGCCTCTTGGGAATGAAGCGGAAATTCCTCCTTCTGATGAGGCATGGACACTAATCCCTGACCCAACTACAATTCGTGCGAAAGGTCGGCCAAAATCAACAAGGATAAGGAATGAGATGGATTGGGTCGAACCATCTGACCACCGACAAAAATGTAGTAGATGTGGAGCTGAAGGGCACAATAGGCGCCGATGTCCAATGCAATCTGACCGTGGGAGTAATTCATTTAATTGATTTATGTATGTTACATGCCTGACTTGTATTGCTTTAGGTTTTGTTCAATGTATTTACTTGTTGGTCTTCAATGAAATCGTCAGTTACTTTTTGTTGAATGTGTGCTTCTAATGAAATAAAATTACATTTAGAAGTTAAAATAAATGGAGTGGATCAATCAAGGTTGAGTGACATTGGTGTTGATCGTTAGTTAGAAACGTTAGTGTCTAAGTATTTTGTCTTAGTTTTTTATTTGAAGGGTTAGGGCTAAGTTCTTTTTATTTTATGGTTAGGGTTAAGTTTTTTATTTTAGGGTTAGGGTTAATTTTTTAATTGTATGGGTTAGGGTTAGGTCTTATTTTTTATTTGTTAGGGGTTACTTCTAATTTTTTAGGGGTTAGGGGTTAGTTTGTATTTGTTAGGGGTTAGGGCTAAGTTTTTGTTATTTTAGGGTTGGGGTTAATTTTTTTATTTGAAGGGTTAGGGTTAGTCCTTATTGTTTTAGGGGTTAGGGGTTAGTTCTTATTATTTTAGTGGTTACGGTTTAGTTCTTATTTTTTATTTTAGGGTTTAGGGTAAACAAATTTTATTTTAGGGGTTAGGGCTAACTTTTTTATAAGGGTTAGGGTTTAGTTCTTAACTTGAGGGGTTAGGGTGGAGTGTTTATTTTTTAGGGGTTAGGGCTAAGTTCTTTTTATTTTAGGGGTTAGGGTTTAGTTCTTATTTTTTATTTTAGGGTTTAGTGTTTATTTTTTAGGGGTTAGTGTTAAGTTCTTTTTATTTTAGGGTTTAGGGGAAACAAATTTTATTTTAGGGGTTAGGGCTAACTTTTTTATAAGGGTTAGGGGTTTAGTTCTTAACTTGAGGGGTTAGGGTTGAGTGTTTATTTTTTAGGGGTTAGGGCTAAGTTTTTTTTATTTTAGGGGTTAGGGTTTAGTTCTTATTGTTTATTTTAGGGTTTAGTGTTTATTTTTTAGGGGTTAGTGTTAAGTTCTTTTTATTTTAGGGTTTAGGGTAAACATATTTTATTTTAGGGGTTAGGGCTAACTTTTTTATAAGGGTTAGGGTATAGTGTTTATTTTTTAGGGTTGAGTGCTTATTTTTTAGGGGCTAGGGCTAGGGGGTAGGGCTAAGTTTTTTAGTTGAAGTGTTACGGTTTAGTTCTTATTTTTGAGGTGTTAGGGTTTAGTTCTTAAATTTTAGGGGTTAGGGCTAAGTTCTTTTTATTTTATGGTGTAGGGTTAATGTTATTATTTGAGGGGTTAGGGTTGAGTGCTTATTTTTGAGGGGTTAGGCTAATTTTTTTTATTTAGTGTTAGGGTGTATTTCTGAACATTTTAGTGTTAGGGCTAAGTTTTCTTATTTTAGGGTTTAGGGTTAATTTTTTTAATTTTATGGGTTAAGGTTAAGTTTTTTATTTGAATGATTAGGGTTTGGTTAGGGTTTAGTTCTTATTTTTTAGGGAAATAAAATTACATTTAGAAGTTGAAATAAAATTTCTTTTTTTTTAATGTGTACTTCTAATGAAATAAAATTACATTTAGAAGTTGAAATAAAATTTCTTTTTTTTAATGTGTACTTCTAATGAAATAAAATTACATTTAGAAGTTGAAATAAAATTTCTTTTTTTAAATGTGTACTTCTAATGAAATAAAATTACATTTAGAAGTTGAAATAAAATTTCTTTTTTTTAATGTGTACTTCTAATGAAATAAAATTACATTTAGAAGTTGAAATAAAATTTCCTTTTTTTAATGTGTACTTCTAATGAAATAAAATTAAATTTAGAAGTTGAAATAAAATTTCTTTTTTTTAATGTGTACTTCTAATGAAATAAAATTACATTTAGAAGTTGAAATAAAATTTCTTTTTTTTAATGTGTACTTCTAATGAAATAAAATTACATTTAGAAGTTGAAATAAAATTTCTTTTTTTTAAAGTGTACTTCTAATGAAATAAAATTACATTTAGAAGTTGAAATAAAATTTCTTTTTTTTAATGTGTACTTCTAATGAAATAAAATTACATTTAGAAGTTGAAATAAAATTTCTTTTTTTTAATGTGTACTTCTAATGAAATATAATTACATTTAGAAGTTGAAATAAAATTTCTTTTTTTTAATGTGTACTTCTAATGAAATAAAATTACATTTAGAAGTTGAAATAAAATTTCTTTTTTTTAATGTGTACTTCTAATGAAATAAAATTACATTTAGAGGTTGAAATAAAATTTCTTTTTTTTAATGTGTACTTCTAATGAAATAAAATTACATTTAGAAGTTGAAATAAAATTTCTTTTTTTTAATGTGTACTTCTAATGAAATAAAATTACATTTAGAAGTTGAAATAAAATTTCTTTTTTTAAAGGGTAAGGGTTTAGTTCTTATTTTTTAGGGTTAGGCATAGTTTTTTTATTTTAAGGTTAGGGGTTAGGGCTAAGTTCTTATTTTAGGGGTTAGGGTTAAGTCTTTTTATTTTAGGGGTTAGGGCTAACTTTTTTATAAGGGTTAGTGTTAAGATCTTAATTTTGAATGGTTAGGGTTGAGTGCTTATTTTTTAGGGGTTAGGGTTAGTTCTTATATTTTAGGGTTAGGGGTTAGTTCTGAACATTTTAGGGGTTAGGGTTAGTTTTTTATTTTAGGGGTTATGGTTAGTTCTTAATTGTTAGGGTTAGGGCTAGTTTTTTTATTGTAGGGTTAGGGTTTAGTTCTGAACATTTTAGGGGTTAGGGTTAGTTTTTTATTTTAAGGGTCAGTGTTGGTTCTTAATGGTTAGGGTTAGGGTTAGTTCTTATATTTTAGGGTTAGGGTTTAGTTCTGAACATGTTAGGGGTTATGGTTAGTTTTTTATTTTAGGGGTTAGGGCTAGGTTTTTTATTTTAGGGTTAGGGTTTAGTTCTGAACATTTTAGGGGTGAGGGTTAGTTTTTTATTTTAGGGGTTAGGGTTAGTTCTTATTTTTTAGGGTTAGGCTTAGGTTTTTTATTGTAGGGGTTTGAAGCGGCGAGTATTCGGCGCGAAATGCATTGATTATTATAGTTTGATACGCGACATAAATATTATCCATAAGTAAGCCTTAATAAACTGAATATCATACATTACGCCATGAATGTCAAATTACAAATATACAACAAAGCCTTAATAAACGAAGACATGCAAATCATTCATTTTGGTGTCCGTGATGTCGTGAGGATGTGCCACATGGTCGATCCCATCTTCGTGCTTGGCGATCAGGATTTCTTCTGCCCCGATGCCTCCCCGCTTCTTCTTCGTCAGCCTCTGCAGAAAATGCGTGCCGCAAATCAACACCGAATAAGTCACCCGTATTAGGTATTTGTCCCGGTACATTCCATTGTGTTCCTAACGGGGCATTAGGTGTTGGAATTGAGCCATGATATTGCTGTGAAGGGGTCATTGTGGGCCATGAAAAATGAGCTTGTGTTTCCGCAACACCACCGAACGATTGCTGGCTTGTAGAAGTATCAGTGTGATGACCCTGGAAAGGATACTGATACATCTGTGTCGGATACTCAGCAAATGTTTGTGGCGTGTAATACATTCCATGGCCACGCTCCGCCATTTGTTGGGAATATTCTTCCGCTTCAACAGTGTCCCTTCTTCTGTCTATCCCCTGAGTTTCAATACTTGACTGAAGCATGTGAAACTGTTGTGCAGGAAATTGACGCTCTGATGCGGGACCATGTGACACTGGCTCAGTGACTCTATCTTGCTCTTCGGATAAAATTGTAATTTTTTCCACATAAGGCACGAGATCATCAAATGTGCATGTATTCCTCCCTTGAGGAGACACCATGTATTG